>NC_083577.1:57549782-57849782 GCF_027579695.1 Neoarius graeffei | reverse complement strand
TCTATTTCTCACAATCCAGTGAATGTGGATAGAATAAAACAGTCATTCCACTCAATCTCATCGTACATGGCTTATAGCCAACTTGGCACTACACGCCTTGTCAGCTATCAGCTTATGGACAACTCGATTTCATGGAATAACTGTTATATATAGAATGAGTGTGAATGGTTGTCTGTGTCTATGTGTCAGCCCTGTGATGACCTGGCGACTTGTCCAGGGTGTATCCCGCCTCTCGCCCATAGTCAGCTGGGATAGGCTCCAGCTTGCCTGCGACCCTGTAGAACAGGATAAAGCGGCTAGAGATAATTAGATGAGATGAGATTTTCCCATTGTTATGATGGGTCAGGAAAACTGTGAAATGTTGAGGAAATGCAGTCTACAAATCTATCCACAAGGGGGAAGCACAGTTCCTTTTTTTTTTGTGCCAACTACAAAAACCAGTTGTCCCAATCAGGTTTCAAGTGACTTTAGTGACAATATGGTATGATATTTAGATCACACACGTGTTGTATTGCATCCTAATTTTCTTACCAGTTGTTCTTTCAGAAGCACACCATTACTAATGTCTCTGACTTTATCTAACCCTAAGGTGCCCTGGCTCCATGCCTGTATAAGTTCCCTGAACACAGTCTGGCTGGAGGTTCGTGCACTCTGTCCCACAGTTTCCCTGCACTGCCACAGGCCCTGTTCACAGATGAGCCCACCCTGGGAGACATCAAACAGGAGCTGAGGAGGAAGAGTCGAGCCCCAGAGGAACCGCCAGACATGGACTCACCCCAGATCCGTGAGCTTGAGAAGTTTGCCAATGACTTCAAACTACGCAGAATCAAACTCGGTTCGTCCCAGTCATTCTGTTGCTTTTAACGACTGGTGATAATAGTATAGACTTCAGTTAGATCAAGGTGTAAAGTACTCATCTGTTTTGTTTGATTTATTACTATTTGCTGCTCTTTATATAATTTTTTTAATGTAGAAACATTTAATTTCATTATTTTGAAGATACCTTCGCTCTACAGTATTTATTTGAATGTGTCTAAGACTTTTGCACAGTACTGTATGTACACACACACACACACACTTGTGTGTGTTTGTAGACCTGAAAAGTAAGATGACAGAAAAATAACCATCACATATGAATAACTACCTGATTCATATGTGAAATTTACACAAATAATATTTAGACACACATTTGTCACATGTAATGGATTTTTCATGCGTCAGGCATGTGTTTTTATTTTCACATGTGATTTTTTTCACACAAATAATTTATTTTCACATGTTAATTTTTCATATGTAGGATAAGTCATGTTTATATTTCATGTGGTCTTACAGACAGTTTACTTTTACATGTTAATTACAACACACGTTGATCACATGTCACGTGTTTACTTGAATTCACAATGCAAGTTCAGCACATAACATGAAGTGCACCTTCATATAATTTTCACTTGTGAAAAATATTATTCACATAAATAAACACCATCAAATTTTTATGATTGCATAAGTATTCACCCTTGTTGTTGTAAAACTGAATTCTGAAGCAATCAGAAAAATGTGGAGGTTCAAGGCAGGTGTACAAAATTACATAAAGGTGACATTAATGCAAGAAAGTATCAGTATTAAAAATATAATGTCTATGTTATAAACCTCACAGGTTACACTCAGACTAATGTTGGAGAGGCTCTAGCTGCTGTACACGGCTCTGAATTCAGTCAGACCACCATCTGTCGCTTTGAGAACCTACAGCTCAGTTTCAAAAATGCTTGCAAGCTCAAGTCAATACTTGCCAAATGGTTGGAGGAGGCAGAGCAGGCTGGTGGTGAGTGATCAACAACAGCAACATACAGTCAAACATGTAATATACTATATTCCAGTATTCTAGTATCATATCTGTCAGCCCTGTGATGACCTGGCGACTTGTCCAGGGTGTACCCCGCCTTTCGCCCGTAGTCAGCTGGGATAGGCTCCAGCTTGCCTGCGACCCTGTAGAAGGATAAAGCGGCTAGAGATAATGAGATGAGATGAGTATCATATCCTATAACTTCTTACAAGTTTAGAGTAGACTGTAAGTATATCAGATAGTGAAATATGCAGGATCATATGGTCTCAACTATTATCTCAACAAAAGGCAATTTACAAAAATCAGGAATCATGCTCAGGTGTGTATCCACACTTCTTTTCTCTCCACAGCATTATTTAATGATAAAATGGGACTTCAAGAACGTAAACGGAAGCGAAGAACTACCATCAGGTACTATACATGGGCAAGTGAATCTCTGAGAGCTCTCACGCTTTCATTATTTCAGAACACTGTTCACCAGAAATTTATTTTTAATTCACTTCCACAGTCTAGGGGCAAAGGAAGCACTGGAGAGGAATTTTGTGGAGAAGAGTAAGCCATCCTCACAGGAGATTGTGCGCATGGCAGAGGGCCTCCATTTGGAGAAGGAAGTGGTGCGTGTTTGGTTCTGCAACCGTAGACAGAGGGAGAAAAGAGTCAAGACAAGTCTACACCACAGCTCTTTCATGAGCAAAGATACTGTAGGTAGACATGATAGATGATGATGATGATGTGTTAAAAAACTATTCTGCTCAGGCTCAGACCCTTACCTCATTATATTGGGCAAAAACATCCTGATTTTTTTAACAGGAATGAATGTAGTGCTCTGTCTGTATCTTTATCTTTTTTCCTGATGAGCAAATGATTCATCCAAATGTGTGACAGAATTTTGATATCGTAACTTATTTAAATTAATATATTCAAGTCTGAATTTTGCAACAATTTGTAATACAAATGTAAAATATTGAATTAATCTACAAATAAGGCAGTGAAATACTAATTTTTTTAACAAATTTTTATTGCAAAATCACTGTTACATACTAGAAATTGAATGACAATGAAAACACATAGGACTTTATGGTGTGTATGTTCATGTGGTTTTTAAAGACTCATTTTAATCACACTGGCCTTAGTACCTTAAATAATTAAAAATAAATAAGCACAGTTGATGACATTATCTTGTATAATTAACAAAGGGATCAATTAATGGCAGTAAAATCTAAGCATAATGCTCAAATTGAAACAGTCATACTAGCAGATAAGAAAGCATACACACACACACACACACAAAGTTGTTGGGGGATGTATATATCCCTTGGTGGTGGTTGGGGGGGATCAGACATTAATTTACTCCTCCAGGTGTGTAGAACAGAAGCATTAGCGCTTCTCTGTCCCCACTGGGTTTTATTGTGGAATATTTATTGTAATGCACTTCAGTCCTGAGTGCATGGACACACTGAAAAGGACTTTCTCACTCGTGTTCATGAAGTACCATGATCTATACCATCATCAGCATCCTGTCACTACTTGTAATAAACAAAACATTACTTATCTGAGTTATAGAATTGAATTTACACTTCATACTGGTGCAGTGTTGTTGAGAAAATGTAAATATCAAGTAACTATATATACAGAATAATAAAAACAATAATAAAAAAATTGCAGTGGTGGATTTTCTCCACAAATCTATTCATCTTAAAATGATTTATAAGCCATTATTTCACACACTGTTAAATTATTTCAAAACTAATGGGTTCCATGGAAATTCAATTAAGCAAGGTCATGCTGCAAAAACTCATTAAGACCTTATGTAAAAATTTTATTTGCTTATCATTATGAACAATTAACTATAATTTAATGCAATTAAAAAGGGCTCTATAACAACTTGTACATTTATGCATTGCAATTTCTCAAGAGCAAATAAACAAACAAACAAACAAACAAAAAATATTTAAAAAAAAAAAAACCTATACCAAACCCTCCATTTTCAAATGTATTTGTAACTTTGTAGGAAACACAGAACACACCATAAGGTGTTATATTTTTTATTCATTACAAAACCAATGAATCCATAAAATTTTATTCACATACATTTAATATAAGTTAGATGAAAAAATAAATAAACTAACCATTACATTAAAACATACTGATGATCATAATGTTAAAAAGAGAAAGGTGGATAGATGTATTGCTTTTCTAAATGGCACTAAAACTGCACCAGAGTTTAATGACATTTGCATACTTTACAATTCAAGTTGTACAACTGAGTAGACAGAGTATGATTTGTCTTGTAAATGTCTTTCAGCTAATGATGTATTGACTCATTAACATGAAAACCACAATAGTAGCACTGACTTCCTTCTTGGCAATTTTCACAGCTTCTTTCTCTTATCTGTAGACACGGCTTTAATTCGACCGTGACAGGGGAATTCTCAGGTCAGTTACAGACCTTTAGCATAATTAGCCTGCACATGTGGACTAAGCTGTGATAATGACGCCTGAAACACTGTCTTCAATAAATACAAGACCACATAATTAACTGAAGCTGACACTACAGTTTTGTGTTTCTTCAACACCTGTGTGTCTGCATCCAATTAAAGACCTATAGAGCTAATTGAGTTACGACTGCTGACAGGATCACTTGTATATCCGAGAGCAGTCATATCTAAATGACGGTATATATTATGTTAATTATGACTATGTATCACTTGCTTTCAAAATTAATTCAGTAATAAAGACCATTTCATCATGATACCATTCAACAAATCTTTATGCAAGATTTTTCAGTGAATAAGACAAATGCTTACCAAATGCATCTCAAAGCCATTCATTTCATTGTGAGAACAAAGCCTTAGCTTAAACTTACTTTCACCATTCATGGTAGAGAACCTACGGGGGGAAAAAACGAACTGGAAAATGAGCGTCTCGTGTCTGCAAAAGTACAAAACAGCACATGTATAAACACTTTACCAGAAAGTTCATATTATTTACATTAAAACATATAACACCATACTTTCAGAGTGCAAACCATGCTCTCAGCAAAATGACGAGGAGGGATTGAAGAACTGTAAAAAAAAAAAAAGGAGAACTCTGTGAACTTGGGTAGTGGAGAAATATATGAGGATTTATAGGAAATTAACTAATATGAAGATGAAGCTTCAGGTGTGGTCTTTCACCTAATGTGATATAATAACTCCATTTTGTATCATATTAAAGAATGATGTGATGCGGCTAGGTCATTGGATTAAAGCCTTAAATTTTAGGGCCGCAACTGATTTAGAGAAGGTTGGTCATTCATTATGTTAAAAGAGAAATTACTTTTTGTTTTATAAAAGACAATGTGCTCCTCATTCTGAGACATCCATCACAAGATCATTCCTTTATTCACCCCCAACACCACGTGCGTTCTTTAGATATGTACAGCAAATCCTATAAACGGCATGATTATTACTTTTTTACTTCATTGATTTAGTAGCTAGCCCTGTGGCCCTCTGTATCCACAGCCAGTAAAGTCCTGTGTGTGTGTGTATGTGCTTTAGTATAAAGCCCTTTGCTTTGGCTCTGAGAGCACAGGTGTACAGTGTAAAGAAGTTCAATCCATTCCCAGGGCCTTCAGCTGCCTCTCGATGTCCTCATCGGAAATAGTAGCAGCTTTGCCCTTTGATGCGCTGGGGAGACTTTTACCAGCTGAGGGGGCTCTCACCATCTGCACAACACCATTCAGCAAAATCACATCAGCTTAACAACCAACAATCATACAGCTGCTTGTCTGTGTCAGTCCTTCAGATTAATGTGTAACATTAGACAGAAACTTCAAGAACAAAGTATCACATAAAATTCAAAAGAACTAACAAAGAGAAAGCTGAAAGAAAGGTGGTAATATATAGATTATGTTTCAGCCCAAGGGAGCGCATTATACATCTGTCTGAGTTGACGGAATGAGGTAAGCAACAAACCAAAGGCAAAGCCAAAAGCCACACATCTGTCTAAACTACCTAAAATCGATGTAGAACACCAAATGATTCATATGAGACAGATGGAAAACTACTTAGAAATTGAGCTAGAGAGTAAATGAGTCTCTTACCTTTCCCGAAATTTCAATCCCAATTTCATCCAGTACCTGGTTCACAATGTCCTGAGATTCCTCTTCATCACCTGACTCACTAAAGATTTCATCCAGTGTGTCATTGACTGAGGATGAAAAAAAAAACTTATTAGCAATTTATTGTTCACTATATATGACATTTGTCTTATTGTTATATAAATAAATCACTAATAAATAACAAAAATTTTCCAAAACAAATTGCTAAAATTGTAATTAATTACTTATGCATCAACATATTTATTTGTCATTGTATTTTGGGATTTATTTGTTCTTTTATGCATTTTTATTCCTTTTTTATTTATTTCTGTATTTCATCTATATGATAATTCTGGGGTGTAAAATCAACACAGAGAAGAGACTCCTCTAAAAAGGATTCATGTGTGCTGCTGGGAGAAGATAAATTTATGTCACTTTTAGTTTTAGTGTCACAGAATCCATCATTTCAGATCATTAAAGGAACAGTCCACCGTATTTCCATAATGAAATATGCTCTTACCTGAATTGAGACAAGCTGCTCCGTACCTATCCGAGCTTTGTGCGACCTCCCAGTTAGTCAGATGCAGTCCGACGCGCTGTCACTCCTGTTAGCAATGTAGCTAGGCTCAGCATGGCCAACGGTATTTTTTGGGGCTGTAGTTAGATGTGACCAAACTCTTCCGCGTTTTTCCTGTTTACATAGGTTTATATGACCAGTGATATGAAACAAGTTCAGTTACACAAATTGAAACGTAGCGATTTTCTATGCTATGGAAAGTCCGCACTATAATGACAGGTGTACTAACACCTTCTGCGCACTTCGGCAGTGCATTGATACGGAGCTCAGATATCAATGCGCTGCCGAAGCGCGCAGAAAGTGTTAGTACGCCTGTCATTATAGTGCGGACTTTCCATAGCATAGAAAATCGCTACGTTTCAATTTATGTAACTGAACTTGTTTCATATCACTGGTCATATAAACCTATGTAAACAGGAAAAACGCGGAAGAGTTTGGTCACATCTAACTACAGCCCCAAAAAATACCGTTGGCCATGCTGAGCCTAGCTACATTGCTAACAGGAGTGACAGCGCGTCGGACTGCGTCTGACTAACTGGGAGGTTGCGCAAAGCTCGGATAGGTACGGAGCAGCTCGTCTCAATTCAGGTAAGAGCATATTTCATTATGGAAATACGGTGGACTGTTCCTTTAAGCTCATCACTGTGAATTACTGGCCAAACGAACTTGTTCTGTCATACTATAACCCAAACATCAACCCTTTTATCAAGTTTTAACTAAGGTTTTGTTTATAATTTCCACTTGAAATCAGTTATTTAGTATTTTGTACTTAAAATAGCTAGTCAGGTTTGCATAAAACTGTTAGCTTGGCCTAAACACAAAGAATAAACAGTATACATTAGCATTTTTAGTAGTATTACATCTGTTGACGTGTTGTCTGTGCGCAGCCATTAGTTGACTAGTTCAAAGCATCCAGTGATTAATGAAACACTGACTGACTCTTCGTTATTACAAAAGCAAGGAAATACAGAAATAAAAATATGGAGATTAATGAATAAAAATGAATACAAGTGGAGAAAACAATAATTATGAGAACAAATATATAAAGAAATAAAACAATAATAGATTATGGAAAATGATAAATAAGTAAATAAAGAAAAATATTAATTTATCAAAAATAATTTTAAAAGTTTATATTTGTGTACTTTTTTTTTTTTTGGTACTACTTTGATCTGAACTTCCAAAGTCTCATTTATGTTTCTCCAGTGTAAAATATGTCTCTGTGAAACAGGGTCAACCAAAATAATAATTTAAAAAATATATTCTCACTCATATCTTCAGTCATCCCCATTTTCAGGTTTTCTTTCTGGAAGTCCTGCATCGTCTGCAAAGTCTTCTTTGGATCCATTTTTTTATTGACAGTCTGCATAGTCTGAAAGATACAGAGAGTTCATGCTATGAATCAGATTCAGAGAAAAATAGATAGGTATTATTTGACACACAGGGATAACACATTATAATCACAGGCAGGATCCAGCAGGGATGAATACATTTTGAACGTAGCTCAGCATAAATCTTTGTCGTAAGTACAGCATATATAAAACAGGTTGAGCTGAGAGCAGCCTTTTTTTTAGAGGCCCTATGGGGTTTCAGCAGAATGACACTGCAGACAAAACAGGAAAAGCCCCATTCGATTACAGAGAATTATTTACACAAATCATCTGTCACATCCTCATTACAGACCATATCTTTGACAGCAGCTCTTCCACAAAGCCTTCATTGACACTACAACTCCCAGTACACATCAGCAGTCAGGGAAGTAAATATTAATAACTTCCTTCATGACACAGAGAAGATACAGTGTGTGTGTGTGTGTGTGTGTGTGTGTGTGTGTGGCCTAGTTAAACTATACATTAGAGAGGAAAAACACCTACTAAATTCAATTAACTATCATTTACATTTCGAAAGCTTTGCAATACTATGCTTTATTCAGAACTAAAGGTTTTTATGAAATATAAACTATTATATATCTTATTACCTACTTGCCTTAGGTTTCATCATTAGGCATGATAATTTCATAATCCATTTACATAATAAGAATGATAATAAGTCCAATCTTTTACGTTATCATTACTATACTTATTTCAATACTGTGATTTCCCTTGTGAATAATGACAATCATTTGTGAAATATGATCGGCTAATTTACAAAATTGTCCAACATTCCCTAAAGCTCTAACTTCAGATTTAATTTCGGATATTGTATTAGACATCTAAATAAAATGCACTTTTCTTGCACCAGTCTATGATTTCTTCTCTAATGGCACAATACAAACCCCCCATAACCCTGGCCCTTGTTCTGGTAAGCCATGATATAGGACAGAGTCCCATACTGTTATTCCTACCTCAGGTATTCAGGTGAGTATTAACCTGCTTTGAACATTGACTTTTTTTTCCCAAAGTTAATATTCAAGGGCTCAAACTGGTCATCCAGTCCAAGGCATCCAGAGAGCACTGGTTTGCCTCATTGTGGCCTGCCAGCTCACTTCCAGGACCAAACTACAAGCTTTTTCATTGCAGCAATTTAATAGACACTAATGTAGCTTGAATTACCACAGCTGCTGGCACTATACAGTGGATGTAAAAAGTGTACACAACCCTTTTAAAATGATAGGTTTTTCTAATGTAAAAAAAAAAAAGACCACAATTAATAATTTCAAAACTTTTCCCATCTTTAACCTATGACCTGTACAATTCAACTGAAAAACAAACAAATCTGTTGGGGGAAAAACATAAAAAATAAAAAACATACAATAAGCTCGTTGCATAAGTGTGCACACCCTTAAACTAATACTTTGTTGAAGCACCTTTTGATTTAATTACAGCATTCAGTCTTTTTAGGTAGGAGTCTATCAGCCTGCCACATCTAGACTTGCCAATATTAGCCCACTCTTCCTTGCAAAAGCGCTCCAAATCTGTCAGATTGCGAGGGCATCTCATCAGTCCTCTTCAGGTCACCGCACAGATTTTCAATTGGATTTAAGTCTGGGCTCTGGCTGGGCCATTCCAAAACTTTAATTTTCTTCTGGTAAAGCCATTCTTTTGTTGATTTCGATGTATGCTTTGGGTCATTGTCATGCTGAAAGATGAAATTCCTCTTCATCTTCAGCTTTCTAGCAGACACCTGAAGGTTTTGGGCCAAAATTGACTGATATTTAGAACAATTCATAATTCCCTCAACCGTGACTAAAGCCCCTGTTCCAGCTGAAGAAAAACAACCCCAAAACATGATGCTGTCACCACCATGCTTCACCGTGGGTATGGTGTTCTTTTGGTGATGCACAGTGTTGTTTTTGTGCCAAACATACCTTATGTAATTGTGGCCAAAACGTTCAACCTTGGTTTCATCAGACCATAACGCATTTTCCCACATGCTTTTGGGAGAGCTGATGTATTTTTTTTTTGCAAAATTTAGCCGGGCCTGGATGTTTTTCTTTGTAAGAAAAGGCTTCTGTCTTGCGACCCTACCCCATAGTCCAGACATATGGAGAATACAGGAGATTACTGTCACATGTAGTACACAACCAGTACTTGCCAGAAATTCCTGCAGCTCCTTCAGTGTTGTTGTAGGCCTCTTGGCAGCCTCCCTGACCAGTTTTCGTCTTGTCTTTTCATCAATTTTGGAGGGACGTCCAGTTCTCGGTAATGTCACTGTTGTCCCATATCTTCTCCACTTATTGATGACTGTCTTCACTGTGCTCCATGGTATACCTAATCTAACTGATATCTTTCAACAATGAGATCCCTTTGATGCTTTGTAAGCTCTCTGAAAACCATGGCTTTTGCTGGAGGATGCAACTGAGTAAATGTCTGAACTTTATTTGGGGTCAATCAGACTCATTTTAACTGATGGCAGGTGTGAACCCAAAAAGACTGAATGCTGTATTTAAATCAAAAGGTGCTTCAATAAAGTATTAGTTTAAGGGTGTGCACACTTATGCAACCAGCTTACTGTAAGTTTTTTTTTACCTCACCCGCTACGGAGTAAGTGGGCTGAGGTATTGTTTTTGGTTGGGTTTCTTTGTTTCTTTGTAAACGATATTATGGGAAAACGGCTGGATCAATCTTCATGAAACTTTCAGGATAGATAGGCATTGGTCTCAAATAGAACCTCCAACATTTTGAGGGTCATCCGGTCAAGGTCACCAAAAAGGTCAAAATCGTTTTTGTTGTGTCTACTGCCTCATATAGAGGTGCTAGCCACTACATCATCATGCTGTAAGAATGTAAGTCTAATGATCACACACTGCACATGCACGTACCCCAATTAAAATGGCTGGTGAGTGTATACAATTCGGTTCACCATTTGGAATAAATGGACTAGACTAAAGAAATCGCTTTCAGACATGCTTATGCTTATTACAGAGGGAGGGTACATTCCACTGTGCTCTAGCGCCAGGCCATTTCTGGGAAATAAGAGATTTGGTCATGGCGACAGTGTGTGTATATCAGCCTTGGTTCGGAGGTTTCAGTTTCAAAAACTGTAAGAGGTAAGAGTAGAATAATATAAAGTACAGGCACTTGATATATTTTACTTCTGTGATTTTTAAATTGTTCATTTTTGGATTATGTTTCATTTTTGTGGCTACTCCCTCAGAGTAAACATACACATATACACACATATACACATATATATATATATATATATATATATATATATATATATATATATATATACTGTAAAAAAAAATAGTTGAGAATACTTGAAATTTCAAGGCAACCGTCTGCATTAAGAATTTTATGTTTTGCCAATGATGTGCCCATGATAATCCAAACTATGATAAAACTGTTATCTTTATTAAGAATTCTTAATTAAGTCAATTTTCAAATCCTCATTCTGCCAACATAGATTTCTCTTTTTGCTGAACAGTGGCATTCACAGTAGTGCAAAAAGGCAATTGAGGTTATCACAATTTTTTTTTTTAGATTTTTTTGGGGCTTTTTTCACCCCTATTTGGATAGGACAGCGTAGAGACAGGAAATGAGCAGGAGAGACGGGGAGGGATCAGGAAATGACCTCGGGTCGGAACCGAACCCGGGTCCCCGGATTTATGGTATGGCGCCTTATCCACCTGAGCCACGACGCCCTTGAGGTTATCACAATTTATCATTAAACTATACATGCCTTTTTTCATTGTTCTACACAATTACAAAAATTTTTAAAACCCATATCGTGGGTATGGCGTCGTGGCTCAGGTGGATAAGGCGCCATACCATAAATCCGGGGACCCAGGTTCGATTCCGACCCAAGGTCATTTCCCGATCCCTCCCTGTCCTGCTCATTTCCTGTCTCTACACTGTCCTATCCAAATAAAGGTGAAAAAAACTCCCAAAAAAAGTCTGATAACCTCAATTGCCTTTTTGTACTACTGTGAATGCCACTGTTCAGCAAAAAGAGAAATCTATGTTGGCAGAATGAGGAATTGAAAATTGACTTAATTAAGAATTCTTAATAAAGATAACAGTTTTATCATAGTTTGGATTTTCATGGGCACATCATTGGCAAAACATAAAATTCTTAATGCAGACTGTTGCCTTGAAATTTCAAGTATTCTCAACTATTCTTTTTTTACAGTGTGTATATATATATATATATATATATATATATATATATATATATATATATATATATATATATATATTTACTGTATGGACATGGTATCAGAAAACAAAAAAGAAAAAAAAGCAGTAGCTACATGTACCCATAGGGTAGGGTACCTATTTTTTTTTGCGATAGCTTCTTTCATATTCATCATAAGTGCTACCGGGCGAGGTTTGTTTTGCCTGGCAACACTTGTTTTTTTATGTTTTTCCCCCTAACAGATTATTTGTTTTTCAATTGAATTGTACAGGTTATAGGTCACATTAAAGGTGTGAAAAGTTTTAAATTATGTATTGTGGTCTCGTTTTTTTTAACATCAGATAAACCTATCATTTTAACAGGGTGTGTACACTTTTTATATCCACTGTATGTTCCTTCCAATAGGTTTAGGATATACTTGATTTTGTTTTGTCTGTTACTAGCTCTGTATCAGGGAAGATTTGTTTGCTTGCCTGCTGCTTCAACTTCTCCAGAGACTAATGCTAATCACACCTGCTTATGAACTCTTTTCAAGCTCAGTATCTACTGTTTATGGGCATCCCACCAACACTGATCACATAAAATTAATGGGATCATTCCTAAACTTAGGGATATCTAGGGGCACCAAAAGGTAACAGCCTTACCTTGGCTGTGTTAGACATAGCTCCAGCCATTTTCATTTGAGAGTTCATGACCTTGGTCTGTGTGGACATTGAGGTCACTTTAGAGCTCACAGCATAGGTTCGGTTCTTTTGCTTCCTCAGCTGGACCAGCTGCTTAGCCAGGATCTTGCAGGCATCTCTGTTTCCAGCCTTGGCCATTTTCTTAATTTCCATTTCCTGTTCCGGGCAAATACATGTATAATTTAAATTAAATATAACTTCCTACCAGATATGACTATCTGAAATGCCTCTTTAAAGCAATACCATCTATGGTTTTCATAACAAGAGTTATGCTCAATGGTGATGTGGATCTGTAACAAAGTAAGCTGTAGAAGCTGAAGCTGATGACTGCTTTATATTTTCAAGTAAGCATATGTTAGAAAGTTATTACGAGCAGCATATTAGGGCTCCAGGGACTTTATGCATTAAACAAACGCTGTATTGCAGAGTGAAGGTATACACAAACTCTGCCCTGCAACACCGCCACAGTCTCAGTTTACTGAAAGGCTGCATATTAGCAGCTCACAATTAGCTATGTTTTTGTGTCAACCTCAGAATACACTCACGGGTTCATTAGTAATTGAACAAAATTGCTCATAAAGCATCTGCTTATGAAAAGTATATGACAGATCTCCACCAAAGTGAATAGTCCAACGGTGCTGCTAGTGTTGGGGTTAAAAATAGCAATGAAAGAAATAAGATAACTTGTTCTCTATTCAGTTTTAAATATGTGCTATATGCCATCTGTTCTTTAAAAAAAAAGAAAAGAAACAGTTGAATATACAGTACTGTGCAAAAGCCTTAGGCATGTAATGCAATGCAAAGATGCCTCCAAAAATAATGAAATTAAAATTTTATAAGAATTCAAATTTTCATAGGAAAAATACCATGAAGACCAGTAAACAGTAGTAAACTAAACAAAGTCAATATTTGGTATGACAACCCTTTGCTTTTTTTTAATTAATAGCGCTTTAATTAGTGGTCTCAGGTATACTTGGTGCAATTGTATAAGTAAATTAGCTGGCAAGTTTTACTGAGCATCTTGAAGAAACTAGCACAGTTACTGGGGAGACTTCTGACTGCCATATTTGCATCTTTTTTGTATGCAAAACCCAGTAGCCTTTTTTTGTTTGTTTGTTTGAAAAGTGATCAGTTATGTAATATGTTGCCTTCTCTACTGACATACAAATATTTTTCTGTAACATTTTATTTTTTGTTGGAGAAGTAATGCTCGGAAATATATGACATCATAAAAATAAACATCTATAAACAACAATTGTACTAAAAAATAGAATGCCTAAGACTTTTGCACAGTACTGCAGATTTATGGACAGTCATTAAACCCTACTCTTTTTTTCTTTGCATTACTTGGACATCCCTGATTGAGGAATGTTCTGGTCATTATCACTGAACAACAAAATTAGACAAAGACCTTTGGAGACTTAAACAAATCAGAACACCGCTCACAACTGCTTATCCTGTGCAGGGTCACAGGCAAGCTGGAGCCCATCCCAGCTGACTATGGGTGAGAGGTGGGGTACACCCTGGACCAGATCATCACAGGGCTGACACATAGAGACAAACAACCATTCACACTCACATTCACACCTACGGTCAATTTAGAGCCACCAATTAGCCTAACCTGCATGTCTTTGGACTGTGGGGGAAACCGGAGCACCCGGAGGAAACCCACACAGACACGGGGAGAACATGCAAACTCCACACAGAAAGGCCCCCATCAGCCACTGGGCTCAAACCCAGAACCTTCTCGCTATGAGGTGACAGTGCTAACCACTACACCACCGTTAGTTAATAATTAATAAAGAATTAATTAATACCAATGAGCAAGTCTATCGTCTCATCTCATCTCATTATCTCTAGCCGCTTTATCCTGTTCTACCATTTTTTGAAATGTTGTTTTATAGCATGAGGTATAAGATATAATTTTTGGCAAATGTGAGTTTGGTCAAATATTCAATTTGTAGTGCTTCTGAAGCGCTGAAACTCGCACTGGCTTCATGTACACTGAAACAGGTGCTTGCCGTCTCTCAATCTCCTTCACAAAATAACAGTCTGAATGCAGCGTTGATGAACACATGCATTGCATCCTCATACTTCAGCATAAAAAATGTGCCCTTAAAAACTGTGCCATATGTATACATCATGACAGATGATTCACTAGTTTGCTGTCACTCTTCCTGATTGAAAAGGGGAAATTTTACTGTTGAAACTCACTGATGATGAGAACCTAATCCTGTCATGGTGATTATTAATATTGTTTGGTGGAGTGAAATGGGAGCAGTGGAATACAATTTATTAGGGATGTTTTATTGCTGTGTCAGCCACTAGACAGTGCTTAGAGTCTGAGAGCTGGAGCAAAAGCGACAGACTGATGACTAAAGCTGTACAGCCTCCAAGTCTACAGTCTGACAGTAGACTCACAATCATAAGCTACGGTAAAGTAGGCTGCACTGCAATGCACACTTTGCATCGATCTGCCAAATACCAAGATGTTATTATTTAATAGCCTGTCAAGGCATAGAGGTGCCTTACCAAAAAGTCTTCTAATTGCAAAATGCTTCCTGTGCTACAATCCTGCAAAAACAAGACCAACTTTCCAAGTCTTACAACAGACTTTCTTAATTAGAATAAAAATGAATGATAAGATTCAATGATAAAAATGAATAATAACCTCTTGGGAGGCATTTATATTTATATGTGTACTAAAAAGCTAGTGCCGTTTCCTCATTTAATGATTTAAACATGGTAAAATTGAGGGGAGATACATTATTCAGAGGTTATAATGCAGTCTCCAAGAGCACTCTCTTTCTCCTCAGCCTTCAGGTGTTTTAGCAAGAACATCTCTCCCATTAGTGCCAATAAGAACATCTAATTTACTTGTTTCTGAAACCAAAACACAGAATTTTAGGCTTGGTGCAATAAGTTATAAACAGAACTGGCCACACTTTACTGAAATTAATAAAAGTGCTCTGTCCAGTTCAAGTGAAAACTTAGGAAATAATTTTTGTGCATGTGTACAAGCCATTTTTCTGTTCCACTTACCATTTGCTTCTCCTGTTTCTCCAAAGCAGCACGGTCTCTGCTGATTTGTCTCTGGGTGCCTCTCAGCTCTTTAGTCTGCTCTTTGATGATATCTGTGGCAGAAGAGTGTAACAAGGAACATGCAATAAAGCTGCCTTGAAAATCCAGTTACAGTCCATTGAGCTGAAACTCTGAGCTTGTGTTTGAGCTCTAATGTATGTGTGGACCACTATGTAAGCCACTAAGCCAAGTCCAAACTGACAGCAGATTCCTGCTCAGAAAGCATCGTAGTAAAGCTGCTTTTAAGTTGTGTGTGTGTATATACACAGTATATACTGTATATATATGTCTGTGGGAAGGTCCAGGTTCAAGCCCCATGGCTGGCGAGGGCCTTTCTGTGCGGAGTTTGCATGTTGTCCGCATGGGTTTCCTCCAGGTGCTCCGGTTTCCCCCACAGTCCAAAGACATGCAGGTTAGGTTAACTGGTGACTCTAAATTGACCATGAGTGTGAATGGTTGTCTGTGTCTATGTGTCGGCCCTGTGATGACCTGGCGACTTGTCCAGGGTGTACCCCGCCTTTTGCCCGTAGTCAGCTGGGATAGGCTCCAGCTTGCCTGCGACCCTGTAGAACAGGATAAAGTGGCTAGAGATGACGAGATGAGATGATTATATATATATGTCAAAATTATGTTACACTTAAATGGTAGAAACCATTTATTCACAAAACATACATCATATGTGCAAGATGATTTACAGGACGGTCTCAACCTGTTCACCATCGTGTTCAAGACACAAAAACCAGCAAGCAACAGTACCATTTAAAGCCTGGACACACATTTCACGGGGAATAGATGATACCACAGTCCTTATTCTGTCCTTGAGGTCAGTGATATCACGAAATTTCCTGTTATACACATGCTCTTTCACCATACCCCATGACCAGAAATCACAGGGCGTCAATTCAGTGGAGTGTGGAGGCCACGGCAATGGTCCACCATGACCTATCCATTGACCTGGTGTGGTCGAGATAAGCATGAACAGTACGGCCAAAATGCGGCGGTGTGCCATTCTGTTGGAAATACCCTGCCAATCGAATCTGTAGTGGAAGTTCATCATTGGCGTACTGTTGCACCACCTGTAAATAGACGTCTGACATCACTGTTGGGGTGTCAAAAAAGTCGGGCCCAATTACGCCAGCAGCGATCACAGTGCACCACACATTCAGGAGACAAATAATCTATTAGTGTTAACATAATTTTGACTAACCCTGTATATAAATATACATAGTTGAGTGCTGTTAAGTGCATTAGGGAATGAAAGTGAACCTCTTAAAGATGCAAAGCTTTGATTTTTTTCAATCATTCATCAGATTAAAATACATCTTATTGGTGGCCATACCACAAGAACACACTGAAATTAATTCAGTATTTTTCCTCATTTACAGTTAACTGATATACCATTTTATCTATAGACAAAACGTAAATTGGAACTAGAAACGGAGATTGGTCCCCCACGCTCAAAGGATCACTGTCCCCAAGTGTTCAATGCTTCAAGCTGATATAAAATCTTCTTCTTCTTTTGGCTGCTCCCGATTAGGGGTCGCCACAGCGGATCTTTCGTCTCCATTGTTCCCTGTCTTCCGCATCCTTCTCTACCACACCTGCCACTTTCATGTCCCCTCTCACTACATCCATGTATCTCCTCTTTGGCCTTCCTCGTTTTCATTTGCCTGGCAGCTCCATCCTCAACATTCTCATATAAAATAAGTTAATTAATTGTGATCACATGGGAAAGCAACATTATTACTGTATTGCTTCAGTCCCACTGAGGCATGGACTTTCCGTTACTGTATCCACATTTTTACAGGGACTTCACACCATGACACTCGTATTCAGATCACAGCTCATATTCAGATTTGCTTTTTATTGAGTACCAACTTCCTTACCAGAGACTATTGGGTGTTTCAAACCATTACTAAATTATTTTCAAAAGGTGAACTTTGTCTTTACTTGGCTAAATAAACACACATGATTCAACAGATGGCAACAGATCTGAGAATTCCAAAGTCTTCTGGAGCATGTAACATTAGGTCTGGGTTTGTTTGTTTGTTTGTTTGTTTGTTTGTTTAAATAGGAACTAAAGCCATATAAACCAGCATACGGTTTTCATTAATGCTATAACAGGGCAAGTCGAAAATCAGAGCATCCTCCCAAGAGACATTTTTTCCAAAAGATTTTACCTTTTTAACCACATCTTTAACTGGAAGAACTTCTCACCTCTAAAACACATGGGATTACTAATTTGAATGGTGACCACAATTCATACTGGTGAGGCAACTTTATACTGGGTTCTACAACCCCGATTCCAAAAAAGTTGGGACAAAGTACAAATTGTAAATAAAAACGGAATGCAATAATTTACAAATCTCAAAAACTGATATTGTATTCACAATAGAACATAGACAACATATCAAATGTCGAAAGTGAGACATTCTGAAATTTCATGCCAAATATTGGCTCATTTGAAATTTCATGACAGCAACACATCTCAAAAAAGTTGGGACAGGGGCAATAAGAGGCTGGAAAAGTTAAAGGTACAAAAAAGGAACAGCTGGAGGACCAAATTGCAACTCATTAGGTCAATTGGCAATAGGTCATTAACATGACTGGGTATAAAAAGAGCATCTTGGAGTGGCAGCGGCTCTCAGAAGTAAAGATGGGAAGAGGATCACCGATCCCCCTAATTCTGCCCCGACAAATAGTGGAGCAATATCAGAAAGGAGTTCCACAGTGTAAAATTGCAAAGAGTTTGAACATATCATCATCTACAGTGCATAACATCATCAAAAGATTCAGAGAATCTGGAAGAATCTCTGTGCATAAGGGTCAAGGCCGGAAAACCATACTGGGTGCCCGTGATCTTTGGGCCCTTAGACGGCACTGCATCACATACAGGCATGCTTCTGTATTGGAAATCACAAAATGGGCTCAGGAATATTTCCAGAGAACATTATCTGTGAACACAATTCACCGTGCCATCCGCCATTGCCAGCTAAAACTCTATAGTTCAAAGAAGAAGCCGTATCTAAACATGATCCAGAAGCGCAGATGTCTTCTCTGGGCCAAGGCTCATTTAAAATGGACTGTGGCAAAGTGGAAAACTGTTCTGTGGTCAGACGAATCAAAATTTGAAGTTCTTTATGGAAATCAGGGACGCCGTGTCATTCGGACTAAAGAGGAGAAGGACGACCCAAGTTGTTATCAGCGCTCAGTTCAGAAGCCTGCATCTCTGATGGTATGGGGTTGCACTAGTGCGTGTGGCATGGGCAGCTTACACATCTGGAAAGACACCATCAATGCTGAAAGGTATATCCAGGTTCTAGAGCAACATATGCTCCCATCCAGACGACGTCTTTTTCAGGGAAGACCTTGCGTTTTCCAACATGACAATGCCAAACCACATACTGCATCAATTACAGCATCATGGCTGCGTAGAAGGGTCCGGGTACTGAACTGGCCAGCCTGCAGTCCAGATCTTTCACCCATAAAAAACATTTGGCGCATCATAAAACAGAAGATACGACAAAAAAGACCTAAGACAGTTGAGCAACTAGAATCCTACATTAGACAAGAATGGGTTAACATTCCTATCCCTAAACTTGAGCAATTTGTCTCCTCAGTCCCCAGACGTTTACAGACTGTTGTAAAGAGAAAAGGGGATGTCTCACAGTGGTAAACATGGCCTTGTCCCAACTTTTTTGAGATGTGTTGTTGTCATGAAATTTAAAATCACCTAATTTTTCTCTTTAAATGATACATTTTCTCAGTTTAAACATTTGATATGTCATCTATGTTCTATTCTGAATAAAATATGCAATTTTGAAACTTCCACATTATTGCATTCCATTTTTATTTACAATTTGTACTTTGTCCCAACTTTTTTGGAATCGGGGTTGTAAGTGCAGAAAAACTGCAGTATCACAGTCTCCAAAAGGAGAATCAGTCATCTGTAGAACACCAACATGTGTACGACATTATCTCATCTCATCTCATTATCTCTAGCCGCTTTATCCTGTTCTACAGGGTCGCAGGCAAGCTGGAGCCTATCCCAGCTGACTACGGGCGAAAGGCGGGGTACACCCTGGACAAGTCGCCATGTCATCACAGGGCTGACACAGAGACACAGACAACCATTCACACTCACATTCACATCTACGGTCAATTTAGAGTCACCAGTTAACCTAACCTGCATGTCTTTGGACTGTGGGGGAAACCGGAGCACCCGGAGGAAACCCACACGGACACGGGGAGAACATGCAAACTCCACACAGAAAGGCCCTCGCCGGCCACGGGGCTCGAACCCAGACCTTCTTGCTGTGAGGCAACAGCGCTAACCACTACACCACCGTGCCGCCCACAACATTATTTTAATATAAAATAAAATATCATACAGACTGATTAGAAGCTAATTGCAGCAACACATGGGTACATAAATTTAAAACAAAAAACTGCATAGCCTGTTTTAAAAAGAAGCCCATTTATCCCATAAGACAGCGTACATGAACAAAAAAAGTGATTGCTAAATCAGACTATTCCCTTGAGCAAAACACTCAAGCGTTTATATGAGACAGGGGAAAAGGGAGACATGAATCAAACATGTGGTGGGTTTGTCTGGAGGCAAACCAGCTATTTTTATTTCATACATTTTTATAATGTAAAAGTTAAACCTCCATCCACTGTTTAACAAACATCCATGCTCACATACGTCAGGGACCAGAAAAAGGAGCTCACTGCCCACAGGGATATTACCATCCAACACACACACGTCTCATGAATGATATCATAATCTAAGTTCTTCCACCGAGCAGATGGGAAAGAAATTTAAAAATCACAAAACAAAATAACGCAAAACAAAAAAAATAATTGAACACATTAAAATGTTTTATTAATAATAATAATAATAATAATAATAATAATAATAATCCAAAATGAAAGTGAAAACCTTTCTTTTAAAAAAACAGAAAAACATTCTAAACATTCAATAAAACCAATCCAATAAAACATAAAATACACTCATAATATTCTTATTTTTAATGGATAAATAAAATAACACAACTTTTCCAAATGTTTCTTGCTAATTTTTCACCCAAAATTGGCAAAGTAACTGTTAACGACTTTAATAAGCTACGCAAAAGATGACGTATATCGAAACGTATTAGAGGGTGGGATGTCGTCCACGCAAGTCTAGGAGACAAACCAGTTGTGCCATCTCGAATCAAGGTAGAGGACAGTTTGGCACGCAGGCGCTGCACTAACACTATGATAGCATGGCAATACTACTGATTAAAACTGGCACTTGGACCTGAGAAATACACCATGGAAGAGCAATATCAGAGGACATCATCCAACATGTAAGTATCAATAATTATTTCATGTGTTTATGTATTTCATTAATACATTAATGTATGTTTTACTTAAAACAGTGATCTGTTAAACGTGTCAAAACATTACTCATAAATTATTTTATTAAAGGTTTACATTACATGAAATATGGTGACGTGTAGGTAGGGCTTTATATCTGCTATGATTAAGCACAGATACAACAAACATTCAGGAAAAGTGTGATAACTTGCTAAACTGTAAAGTCTGGAAGATTTTTATATTCATATACACTTTTGGAGACATTATAATAATAAGAAGAATCAATTATAATGATTAGATGAAAGCTATTTGAATAGAAACCAGAAGAACATTTCTAGTAGACATTTTTTGGCATAACATTGTAGATGTTTGCAGGATAAGGAAAATGAAACATACAAATGCAGTCTACTTCAGCGGTCTAGTGCCATAAATTGATATGAAGTTGATTTAACACCACTGTAAGGAAAAAAGGGTATTACTATAAAACCCTTGAATAATGAAGCCATGAACTAAGCACTTAGTCTGGCTCCATCAAGCATTAAGAGCAGGATCCCTCCGACTAAACTGCTTTTTGATATATCTCATTAAACAGAGTCAAAACGTTCAATGGCTTATTAATACGGGTACCCTGAATTATATTTGAATACTGTATGCTTCACCTCAGTCTAATGCACTACATTATATTACTTGTATGTACACAGATGTAGTGGGATGTTGTTGGTCAGGTGAGTTATTCAATTCAAATATATCTGCATTGGGTTTGTACAGACACAACAAGGAAATGTACAATAAATGGGAAAACTGTAAAGCCTGGAAGCTATGTATATTTACACTTTTGGAGACATTTTAATGACAGAAATTAATTATGAATAATTAGTTGAAAGCTATTTGAATGGGAGCCAGAATAGTTGCAATACAGTGAAGAGTGTTTTCTAGCAGGCATTTCAGAAAAAAAAAAAAAACAACTGCAGATATCTCCATTATAAAAGAAAATAGATTATATCAATACAGTCAACTTTAGCAGTCTAATACCATTCACTGAAAAGAAATTGGTTAATAAAACTGTGAGGAAAAGAAAGAGACAGGCTATAAAAGCTTTGAATAATGTAGCCATGAACTAAGCTCCACCAGCATTAAGAGCAGGATCCCTCTGACTAAACCAGGTACCTTGAATTATTCTCAAATACAGTGCTGTACCTGTTACCTTGGTCAAGTACAGTATTGTACATTATATACGCAGACTGAGTGAGACATTACTGGGCAGGTGAGTTATTCAAATTCTGAACCACTGACATATTGTTACTGCTAAATATAGCCTACTGAGTAACACAGAATATATTTCTAAACTTCTAAGTTAAAAAATAATTATGTTATGAGTTGTTTATTATTATTATTATTATTATTATTATTATTATTATTATGTAGTTAACATTGGTCTCCTTAGAGGAAAATAAGTAATCTTTCCACATACATTAAGTACATTATAATAAAGTGAAATTATTAATTTACAAGACACATTATGTGGTTATAATCTGGGATTATTATTATTATTACTATTATTATAGCTAACATAATTCTCCCCATATTGGTGTTTCACAGAGAGGTATCACAAAATTAAAATCATCCTGATTCTTACTTAAAGCTGCTGGTGTTCCCCAGGTAGAGCGTGAATAGCTAAGTTAACACATGGAGTAGGTTTGAATGGAGAAACCGTGAGACACCAGGTCGGTGCAAAAAAAAAAATATATATGAATTAATCAGCAACAGTTAACAAAGTAACTTACCGTCGACAGTCTTCTTTTTAAACAGAGACGCCATGATGGCTCGATGGATGTTTAAAACTAACTAAACTATGACTAAGATTGAATGTAGTGTAGGATCTCTGTCCAGCTGTCTGCCGGTAGCTAAAAGTCCTGATTTCCTTGTTTGTTATCTCTAAAAGCGAGCTGACTTTCCCTACACATGACGGTACTGAATCAGCGCGCCTCTGACGTCACAGCGGAGCTCACCCGCGCTTCCTGTCAAGCCCTCTAGAAGGCGCTGTAGACCGTTGACTGAGGGGGCGGGACTCTGTTATACACGGCGTTGCCAGATTCGCTGTTTTCATGCTTTATTGGGATTAGTTGAAGCTGCAGCTGCAGGTGGAAATTAGGCTTTTTTGTTTTGTTTTTTGTTTTTTAATGTTACATTTTTTTAAACATTTGTCATAGGCCTATAAATGTACATAAATTTATAAGGATGTGCGTGGTGAATTCCTGGTGACTTCATCACCTGGTATTGAAATCCAACATTTATTTGTTTATGAATTAATAATTGTTGAAATGAATAATTCTGTTAAGTATGTCATAGAAATGTTGTAAATTAATAATTGTTGCTATTAATAATTAGTCAATTATTAATTATTTATGTATAACACCTAACAATTATTTATTAATGGATCCCCGAAAGGGACACGGTTGAAAGAAAGAAAGAAAGAAAGAAAGAAAGAAAGAAAGAAAGAAAGAAAGAAAGATGTACTTTTGCAAGATCTCGCAAAACTACATCCTTTTTTTCCAACCGTGTCCCTTCCCATCCATGTAGTAGTCACCCCGTATGATAAGTGAATGTGAATAAAAGTATTTCATTTTGTTTGTGCATCATAAATATGTATGTTTTGTGTGCATAAACAAAGCACAAACAAATCACACGTTTGGAGTCATTTGGGTGCTAATAGGGTGCTGCAGGGCTCTCAAGTCTCACGCATTGAGCGTGGCAGTCACGCTTTTCGGTCTTTTGTCCCGCACTCCCGCCACACATTGTATTTCTCACGCTGAAAAAAAAAATTATAATATAAATTTCTCTGGCGCGCCGCTATCGCTATGGAAACGGCAGGAAACAAGCGCGTCTCCCATGAGTCGAGCCTGCCACTTACCAGCCAATCAAAAAAAGGAAAAGGGCGGGGTTACACAATAGCCAATCAGAAGCACTATTGTATCTGGGTCGATAACGCAACAACCAATGAAAAAAGCATTGTTATCCCAGGAATTGTTCACGTGATTCTGCTACAACCATCTTCTGAAAGTTTTGTTCAGTGGACACCATGAGGATGAGCTCCGGGCAGCACAGAGACCAGAGGAAGTCATATCCTGTTTTAATGTTACAACAAATTCACAACTTGTTTGACATAAGAAATGCCAACTTGCCTGCTGTGAGAGAATGTTGCCCAGATAATTAGCATGGACATGGTAAGGTTTTACAGGAGCTGAGCTGTATTGCACCTGTTTAAATGATCCCCTGGCGAGCAGCTCCACTTGTTCACAGGCGCTGGTCAGTAATAATAACAGCGACACTAACGTGTGTTTAAAGCAGCATGTGAATACCAGCAAGAGTGAAGATTTTTTTTTTTTATTTGTCAGCAGTTATGAAAGACCCGTTTGTGAAAGATTAAGTTTTTATTGTTCATAATATAGAAACTGCGTGACTCCAGGGGTAGATATAGGGAAGAGGAAAGTCCAACTATTACAGATTACAGGATCCAACATCCTTTGACGTTGAGGAGTTTTGGGGAAGAATGTCCTCAAAAAAGAACAAAGTAAGAAAATTTTTGCACACAACATGACTTGCTCATTATTAAGATAAAAGGAAAACATTTAAGTAATAGAGGCCCTTGGTTCCTTTTTCAAAGGTGACTGGCTTGAACCAATTTGGGAGGTTATCAAAGATAACAACCTTGGTTTTGGTGCTTCCTCATTCAAATGCTGATGCCGAGAGGGTATTTTCAATGGTCAGTCTCAACAAAACCTCAACCCGAAACAGCTTGTCTCTGGACGGGACATTGGCCTCTATCATGACCCTGAAAATGTCTGGACTTGAGCCGAACTGTTTTAAGTGGGAGCCAACAACACAAATGATGAAGGACTCCAAAAAGGCAACAAACACGTACAATAAACAACACCAGTCATAATCTCTCTCTCTCTGCTCTCACACACACACATACACATATTCAATACACGGAAATTGAATAAAGACTTTGTATTTGGTTGAATTGTCAGTGCCGTGTGTTTATCCTTTAATAACAACACTAATAATAATATTATTAATCAAAGACCCCCATTCCTGCGACCCGTCCAACCGGTTCCTCCAACGGGGGGGGGGTGTCACTCTTGCCTGCATTCAAAACTTGAGAGCCCTGGGGTGCTGTGACATTAAAATATCTTAAAACATTTAAGGGCACATTTCTCTAAAATTCTTTGAGCACATGTTTCTACTTTGTGTGCAAAATGTGCACTAACAATGCACAAACGAATCTAAATACTTTTATTCACATTTTCATCATACAGGGGACGAACTTGGAGGAGGGGCTCCGTGTTTACTTTAAAAAATTATTTATAAATTTGTATGCATGTAGATGTTAAATACCTTGGGATAGTTTCAGCTTCCGGTGTGACAGTCATTAGCATTTTTTAAAACTCGAATATTTTTGTTTGTTTGTTTGTTTGTTTGTTTGTTTGTTTGTTTGTTTGTTTGTTTGTTTGTTTTGCTGGACCTGGCAACCCTGCTAGGAGCCCATAGCGTATATAAGCCTTGCACTCCTGTAATAAAGATTTTGGGTGGATCTCTCCAAAAAAACGTGCTGCTGAAATATATATATATAGCCTGTCTGTATTTTTATTTGGGTTCTTTTATGAATGACCACTAAACACCCAAGCATGCTACATGCATTAGACATGTTCATAACATAATCTATTTATACAGTCGGTTTCAGAGAAAATGTATTTGACCATTATGTGATGTAAATGTTATGATCAGTTTGACTGTTCCCTCCACTGGCACAATGTGATTACTCACAGAGAGCTGAAAAAGGCAGGCTCAGTAAATGAGGGTTAGGGGATTAGTGAACCTGAGCAAAATACTGGAAGCCATAAAGATGAGAGGAAGAGGGAAGCTGCACAGGGTGACTTTGTGAGGACAGTGTATGTGTTGCCTCCAGCAGTTTACAGCCCCTCTCTGTGAAAGACATTGGCCATCCTGGGGCAATATTCTTGTTAAGGTTATTAGAGGGATGTTTCTGTACAATCAGCATGGCTGGCAACAGGGACTGGCACTAAATGTTCTCATAATGATAATAAGCCCACTGGTGATCAGTCTTGCCCCAAGCACACAGACCAATTGTACAATGGAATAATGAGACAAAACCACAATTTCCTTTGCCACTGAAGGGTTTCTTCAAAGTATATTAAAAACCTAGATCACATACTGAAGTGAGTGTATTTGGTGCATTTATAGTGAAGTCCCAGAGAGGCACTTCTGAAACAATGATCTCTCTTTCTCTGTTCAAGGCATTGCCCAAGGCTAATAGACACACAGTGATAATGGGCTAACTATGCCGCCAGACAGCTAAATAAGACTTTTCAACTGTGAAATTAGATCTTTATACTGTTTCAGTTCTAAAGCCAGAACTATACTATCTGGGAAACTAAATCTGTTTTGTGTAAACAAAATATATTTTATCTCTATATTTTATGTTTTCCCATGTAATATTATATTGACATTTCACTGATAATTGGTCAGACATTTAGCTTGCAGCAATAAGATTTATTCAGTTTGTTCCGCCTGGCTGTGTATGTATTTGTGGAATAATGTGTGTAAGACACAGCTGTACAGAATGCTCATGATGGCAATAATACAGATAATGCATTCAATGTGGCATACTACATGACAGCATTCAAACAAGGACAGTGGAATCTGGGTTCCATCATGTTGATTTAGTAGCCACATCTTTGCAGTGATGAATGTGTTGTGCTTGAGCACACTGGACAAGAGGCATGGGAGCTCATATATCGAGTGACTGCCTTTGCTCCATCTGCCCCTGGGAAGAATATGGCTCAGGATTGTCCCACACCATACCACACAGGAATACCCTGGGGACCATGGGTAATGAGAGATTATCACCCCTGTTGGGTTGCAGTTGTGTATGCACACATACACACACATACACACATTCAGTCAGCATCACAGACTGCCACCTATAACTGACCCAGTAATTAATGAGTCATGTATAAATATGCCTCACATGGATAACATTGCCATGAGTTTTTTTAAATGTATTATTTGGCGAAAGAAATTTCTTCAATCAGTGCACCATCCGACGGCAATGTTTGACCTCCTCTCCTCAATTCCACAACAGGCAGTGTAGTTCAGATAAGTTAGGGCACACAAAGTAGGGTAGAAATTTGTAATTGCCAGGTCTTCCCCCATATTTCTGTTCCCACAGCCTCAGGGTTAAGGAGAAGCCAGAATTATTCAACTGAAGCAAATGAATAGTATTTGCATGGGGAATTAGAATCATTAAAGTTAGAAGGGCAAAAGGAGGCGAAGTCCTTCAGACGGGGACACTGGGAGAATTCCAGACAGACTTAGCTAGTGTCTGTGCACCCTGCCTTCAACCAGTATGCATGTGCCCTAAATACAGACCATGTAAATGAAATGCAGTGAGATTAGAAGAGTACAGAAGAATTAATTCATCCTCTCTTAATTACTCATATTGCTGTCACGGCAGAAAAAAAGTAGATTGTATCCACATTTCTATCTTTTATAATCATTATAATAATTAAAAATAAGCAATTTCTTTCTAATACATTTCCAAGAAAACAATAGAAATTCAGTGACTGATGATTACTGAACCCATTCAGTGGTTAAATAAAAGACAAAAAAATGCAGATCAGATAATATAACCAGTCTGAAATAAAATAAATTCATGAAGGCAAGAAATATGCAGAAAATAATTTGTAGTTAATATTCCCCTGCAGCTGAGTTCATTGTTTGACATTTATATATTTCCTTTGGTATGCAAAGAACTGATGAGTTTCACTATCTCCATCTATGAGGTCTTTGAATCCATATCAGCTCATTTTAGCCATTTTTACTATTATTACATTTTCAAAATAATGACATTTACAAAAAAAATAAATAAATAAAATAAACAGGATACCTAATTACCTGATGTTCATGCATGGGCCCTGCTTAAGATGGTCTTGATATAACAGTGAATCGATTTAAATGGGATGTAATCGGTGTGAATAAGTAACACACAAACGCTTTGGTGTCTGGGCTTACGCCAAGACAGTTATACCAACTGAAATGAGTTTCCTTTTAAGAGCTACTCATGCAATTAAAAATCAAATTCAGTCTTGGGATGATAATATAATTGCTGAAACAGTAGGATAATTAAGTGTATGAAAAATATGTCTGTGTAAGGACATGCTTGTTGATTGTTCTATTTGTCCTGGAAACAGGATTTTGCTCTTTACCAAAATAGTATGTTTTTTGTGTGAACCCTTCACACATTGCACTCAGTTAAACCTTTAGTTCCACAAATGTAAAAAATAATAATAACAGTAATAATAATTTAAATAACTGGAGATTAGATATGCAAAATTGTATCTTTCCTCATACCCCTTCTAAACTGTACTTTACTGCAATATTTCATGGACTGCAGGTTAAAGATTTTTAAATAATTGTGTCACTGATGTTGCTCCTAAAACGTGCTGGCAATGTAAAGTTACCATATATATTTCTCACAAACAAAGTAATTTCCTTGGAAAATTCATGCTTGACACGCTTGATTTTTCATGCTTAACAACTTAAGGTCTCTGGTTATTATTCAGTTATTCATCTTAAAGCATATTTTGGTAACTACTATGAATTATTCAGGAACTACAATAAAACAAATAGGAAATGTGTGCAGTTGCAAGAGGAATATATGCACAATATACAGACAAAATTGCATGGAGGCGGCACGGTGGTGTAGTGGTTAGCGCTGTCGCCTCACAGCAAGAAGGTCCGGGTTCGAGCCCTGTGGCCGGCGAGGGCCTTTCTGTGCGGAGTTTGCATGTTCTCCCCGTGTCCGCGTGGGTTTCCTCCGGGTGCTCCGGTTTCCCCCACAGTCCAAAGACATGCAGGTTAGGTTAACTGGTGACTCTAAATTGACCGTAGGTGTGAATGTGAGTGTGAATGATTGTCTGTGTCTATGTGTCAGCCCTGTGATGACCTGGCGACTTGTCCAGGGTGTACCCTGCCTTTCGCCCGTAGTCAGCTGGGATAGGCTCCAGCTTGCCTGCAACCCTGTAGAACAGGATAAAGCGGCTAGAGATAATGAGATGAGATAAGACAAGCATTAGTGAGGTCAGGCACTGATGTTGGGCGAGGACACCTGGAACATAGTCAGCATTCCAATTCACAATAAATGTGTTCAATGGGGTTGAGATCAGAGATCTCTGCAGGCCACCTGTATTCTTCCCCACCAAAATTGGTCAACCATGTGCCTTGCTAGGTGTACAGTGGCATCATGCTAGAACATCTTTGGACTCCTTAGTTCTAGTGAAGGGAAATCGCAATGATACAGCATGCAAAGACATTCTCAGTGTGGGGAAGATCCACATATGTGTGTGTGTGTGTGTGTGTGTGTGTGTGTGTGTGTGTGTGTGTGTGTGTGTGTGTGTGGTCAGGTGTCCACATACTTTTGTCCATAGAGTGTATGTCTGGACTTGCCAATGGTTCTAAAACTAAAGCAAAATAAAAATAAAGCCCACCATTAGCAAACACAGGAAGTGGGTAAATTGACAGAGATACAATATAGACCAAGACTACAGATATCACTTTGGTCTTGACATTATGTTTATATTAACATTACTGTGGAGCGTGGTCTATGGCATGCAATAATGTAATTTATAAAACAAAACAAAAAAATACAGTGTCTTGCAAAAGTATTCATCCCCTTGGTGTTTGTCCTGTTCTGTTGCATTACAAGCTGGAATTAAAATGGATTTTGAGGGGGTTAGCACCATTTGATTTACGCAACATGCCTACAGCTTTAAAGGTGAAAATTGTTGTTTTATTCTGACACAAACAATAATTAAGATGAAAAAACAGAAATTTGGAGTGTGCATAGGTATTCACCCCCTTTCGTATGAAACCCCTAAATAAGAGCTGGTCCAACAAATTCACTTCATATGTCATACAATTAGTTGATTAAGATCCACCTGTGTGCATTCAAAGTGTCACATGATCTGTCACATGATGTCTGTATAAATCAACCTGTTCTGGAAGGACCCTGACTCTGCAACACTACTAAGCAAGCAACATGAGAACCAAGGAGCCTCCAAACAGGTCAGGGACAAAGTTTTGAAGAAGTATAGATCAGGGTTGGGTTATAAAAAATATCCCAAACTTTGAATATCCCAGGGAGCGCCATTAGCCCTTTGGTGACTGACCCCTTGAAAATGGTTCCTCCAGGAACCATGACGTTTCAGTTGTCAAGACAACGGAAAAACTAAAATACAAATACAAATACAAGAGCATTTTGTTTTGTGCACAAGAGCATTGTGAAGTATCTTTCTGTTTTTGTATTTTAGTTTTTCCGTTGTCTTGACAACTGAAACGTCATCGTTCCTGGAGGAACCATTTTCAAGGGGTCAGTCACCAAAGGGTTAAATCCATTATAGCAAAATGGAAAGAATATGTCACCACTACAAACCTGACAAGAGAAGGCCACCCACCAAAATTCACAGACCGGGTAAGGAGGGCATTAATCAGAGATGCAACAAAAACACCAAAGATAACACTGAAGGAGCTGCAAAGATCCACAGTGGAGATTGGAATATCTGTCCACTTTACCACTTTGTGTACCACTTTAAGCTGTACACTCCACAGAGCGGGGCTTTATGGAAGAGTGGCCAGAAAAAAGCCATTGCTTAAAGTGCTGATGACACGAACATGACTCTATGCAATTTCTTAAATAAACTATACAACATGGCAAACATGTTAGATTTCTGTTATAATTACGTGAAAAGAAGCTGTTGTTACGCGAATATCCAACTTTTAATTGCACAGCGCAAGAAAACTGGGTCCGTGGCTCGCGGCCATGTTGTGACATCAGCGGAAGAACACACTGCGGTTCACTGGCTGTTCTACTCACGGGCGCAGATAGAGGGGGGGACGGGGGGGATTCGTCCCACCCAGATTTAAATTCACCTCGTTTGGTCCCCCCCACTTATAGGGAGGAAAAAACGTCTATGCTGTCTTTCTTTGCATAAGGCAAACCTCACAGAAAAATCAAAAGACTAATTACCATTCAGTTTATTGAGGTGCACAGCAGTACATACATAGTTGCAACTGCGCAGACTGCACAGGTTGCGAGCTCGAGCTTGGTTGCTATGGTTACCCACAACAAGTTTGACAGGCATATCGGGGACAGCTCCTCCTAGTTCAGGACCCCAACATGGCATGATGAAGGGTGCCAAAAGGCAGAAAGTGATTGCATCGTTTTTAAAAAAAAAACTGTAAGTAAACTGTGCCTTACTTTATCATATCACCTTGCAATTTTTTGATAGTCTGTTCAAAGTAATGTCGTAGTGAAAGTAAAATCGTACGGAGTAGAGATGCCTTTCTGGTAGCCTCCTTCTTTCGGTGGTAGCCTGTATACAGTGCTCAGAAGGCAGTTTTAATGTTTAATCTGGCGTTCCCTGCCATAATTTCAGCGAGCATATTGTTTCATAAGGAAACTTTGCGAAGAGTTGTTGACTGACTGCCGCTCACGCAACACACAGGCATAGTTAGAAAGTCAGGATGCACTGGTTTACACTTTACACACACACACGTAGCCCAGCCTCTCGCTATGTTTAACAGTTGGAACTTAGCGGTTTTAAAACTAGTTTTGCAGTTTTGCAATTTCTGTGCGTGATGATAATGTGTAAACTTCGGATTTCCATAGGCTATGTTAAAATGTTATCATTGTCCTGGCCTGCAGGTAGTTCCTGGTGATGGCAGTGAGGGAGGTGAAATAACATGTATACACACTACCGTTCAAAAGTTTGGGGTCACCCAGACAATTTTGTGTTTTCCATGAAAAGTCACACTTTTATTTACCACCATAAGTTGTAAAATGAATAGAAAATATAGTCAAGACATTTTTCTGGCCATTTTGAGCATTTAATCGACCCCACAAATGTGATGCTCCAGAAACTCAATCTGCTCAAAGGAAGGTCAGTTTTATAGTTTCTCTAAAGAGCTAAACTGTTTTCAGCTGTGCTAACATGATTGTACAAGGGTTTTCTAATCATCCATTAGCCTTCTGAGGCAATGAGCAAACACATTGTACCATTAGAACACTGGAGTGATAGTTGCTGGAAATGGGCCTCTATACACCAGGGGCGATTTCTCAGAGACAACAAGGGAAGCCGAAATTCCCCTGAAATTCTCTCCCCAAACTGCGGCGTCTACGACGTTGAATTCTCATTAAAACAATAATATAGAAACTGCGTGACTCCAGGGGTAGATATAGGGAAGAGGAAAGTCCAACTATTACAGATTACAGGATCCAACATCCTTTGACGTTGAGGAGTTTTGGGGAAGAATGTCCTCAAAAAAGAACAAAGTAAGAAATTTTTTGCACACAACATGACTTGCTCATTATTAAGATAAAAGGAAAACATTTAAGTAATAGAGGCCCTTGGTTCCTTTTTCAAAGGCGACTGGCTTGAACCAATTTGGGAGGTTATCAAAGATAACAACCTTGGTTTTGGTGCTTCCTCATTCAAATGCTGACGCAGAGAGGGTATTTTCAACGGTCAGTCTGAACAAAACCTCAATCCGAAACAGCTTGTCTCTGGACGGGACATTGGCCTCTATCATGACCCTGAAAATGGCTGGACTTGAGCCGAACTGTTTTAAGTGGGATCCAACAAACACTTACAATAAACACCACCAGTCATAATCTCTCTCTCTCTCTGCTCTCTCTCACACACACATACACTTATTCAATACACGGAAATTGAATAAAGACTTTGTATTTGGTTGAATTGTCAGTGCCATGTGCTATCCTTTCTTCTGCAAGTCTGAGCAGTTATTAATAACAGCAACACTAATAATAATATTATTAATGAAAGACCCCCATTCCTGCAACCCGTGGGGGGGGGGGGGGGTGTCACTCTTGCCTGCATTCAAAACTTGAGAGCCCTGTTTAAAAGGAAACATTTAAATGTCTTGGAACGGCCTAATCAAAGCCCAGACCTCAATCCAATTGAGAATCTGTGGCATAACTTGAAGATTGCTGTACACCAACGCAACCCATCTAACTTGAAGGAGTTGGAACAGTTTTGCCTTGAAAAATGGGCAAAAATCCCAGTGGCTAGATGTGCTAAGCTAATAGAGACATACCCCAAGAGACTTGCAACTGTAATTGCAGCAAAAGGTGGCTCTACAAAGTATTGACTTGGGGGGGGATACCTATGCACACTCCAGATTTCTGTTTTTTCATCTTAATTATTGTTTGTGTCACAATAAAGTTGTAGGCATGTTGTGTAAATCAAATGGTGCTAACCCCCCAAAAATCCATTTTAATTCCAGCTTGTAATGCGACAAAACAGGACAAACACAAAGGGGGATGAATACTTTTGCAAGACACTGTATATGAGCTATTACTATAATAAAGTCCTGCATGGTGATTATTACGACAGTTTTATGAAAACGTTCAAAATTACTGAGTGATGAAAACAGGTGGATAATTAAAATTTTTGTCACAGTGTTTTGCAGTTGTATTCATTATTTTACTTAATTAGAGATTATGATGACTAATCATTTAGCATCATAAAGTCACAGTGACATCGTTATTTTTTGCAAGACATCATTTTTCCCCTTTATACTAATTAAAATCCACATGACTTCATTTCTTTTCCTCTCACAGGACAAAGGAAGGCTTAAATAGATATTAAGGCAAAGCAGGGGTGCAAAGAAAAAACAGTTTAGTATTCTTCATGTGTCTCGAGGGATTGATCACATCCTGCAGGCCATGGTTCTTCCATACCATCTGGAGGAGGGGATGAGGACACAGCCAGTCAGAGGAGATCGCTGCTGTACACACCCATTCATTTGCCTACTGTGCAGTTTTCAAATCAACAGTAATTATATTGTCTAATACTCTCTTCATGTATTTTGATCATACAATTATATAATGTAGAAATTAAAGAACAATAATAATGTAAGATAATTAATTTTAATTAATCTACAAATTATGTACAGCAGGCTAGAGAAAATGGTCTTATTATTTGGGGAATGTGTTTGTAATTACCACACATTAATATGCGCTGACGCAACACCATCCTGAAGGATAGCATTAAAGCTTAACTCAATAATATAATAATATACTGTAATGCAAGATCAGTAAAGAGGTTTTTTTATTATATGCGTATACAGGGTGCGATTTGTCAAAAAACCAGAAGGGGGGATGTTTTTTTTTTAATCATGAAACGTCACAAAACTAAGGTAACAATAGGCTAACAGCTCAATAACATCCGATGATATCAAATGAATAACACTGTGGCAGCGGGGGCGTGGTCAAGCATCGGTCTATGACAGGAGGGCGGAGTCAGGGAAGGTAAGTGGTAGAATCACTACACCTGTCGTTAATTCATGTGTTTGTGTGTCTTCCCAGTGACCGCGCCCTATTTAAGGAGAGAGGGCGAGAGCAGCGGGAGCTCTCTCCACAACTAGACGACTGATGTGTGTGCGAGTGCAGATACAAGCTGAATAAAAGCGAGTTGTGTGAAATCAGTTCTGTCCTGCCGTCCTTCTGTCATAGACCGATGCTTGACCACGCCCCCGCTGCCACAAACACTAAATGAAAACGAACACTAAACCAGAGATAGTAAATTCATCTTCCTATCTCTCTGACTAAATACACGAACACTAACACAACAAAGTTCGCATTGCTTGTCGCGTTGCTGTGATGTTTCTCTCCCTCCGGATTAAATGGACAGTGACTCGAAAATCACTAAAATACATGAATACTAAATGAACAGTTTGCTCTGATGGCGCAGTTCATGTGGCCTTTTCTGCTTTCCCGTCGGTGCGCTATCCGCCGCGTTTCGCCCTTCTTTAATCCACATTTCTGCGAATTTCTCAGCAGGGAAGGAACGCACGTCTGGCCCACTGACAGCGAGGAAAAGAAGGCTGTGAGTGTGGATACATTCATTCTGTTGCGCTCATCAATAAGGATGTGATTCATGGCGCTAAATCCACGTTCACGCTCTGGATATTGTTATTATCTACAATGTATCTATTTGCTGGGGACGTTCGTGAACATCAAAGCTGCCACTTCGGGTCATTTTGAAAGTGAGTGCAATGTAGACCATAGAAAACTGTGTCACAACATGCCTGTCATGTCAACTTTTTTTTTTTTTGGTTTGTTTGTTTTACTGACGGGGTTGTCCCTGAGGATTTTTTTTCAGCAGAGATAAAAACCAGAGGGGGGGATGATCCCCCCCATCCCCCCCAGCAAATCGCACCCAGTGCGTATAATTCCCATTATAGTCTCTGTCTGTTAAAAATGTTCAGAGAATGAGTACTAACAAAGGTGCAAACAAAAAATCTGTATTTAATTGCAGTCAATACCTTTTTAAAAATCTTTCTTTTGCAGGCATGATTCCTAAAATAAATTGATGGACATTATGGATTTAAAAGACATTTAAAAGACATATATCAGGCTCCCTGTGCTGTTATTTACCTGTTAGTGTGAAATCAAACTAGCCTCTAAACCACAATATTTTGGTAACCTATAACACTATACATGTATTTAAATTCTGAATTGAAAATACACAGCCAAATCATGCAATTTAATCATTACATTTCTTTTGCCTTTTGATATCCCTTTGGTGATCAGTAAAGAACATCAATCCATCCATCCATCCATCTGTTCATAGAGGTATCTATAAAACGCTACTGTTACATGATGTACTGTCTTAACAGTGTCAGTGTGGGACCATTAAAGCTGGTTAGGATTCTAATACCCCATTCCCATTCACAGTGAAAACCGTACATTTTCCATTATTATGCAGTAATGGTGTTGTGTGGGAATGGGAGCAAAAAGTCAAAACCTTAAAGGGCTCCTGACAGCAAAAAATATGTTAAATTGTTAATTTCAGCCATATTGAGTTGAATAAAATGACATATTTACTTCACACATCGCGCGACAGAATAGTAACAAACATCATTTTGAATGGCCCGCCACGCAGATAAGTCGATATCATAGTGAGCCAACCCACGGCCGAGGAAGAAGGCAGATATGACGTCACATGCAGAACCACTGACAGACATTTTCTCAACTTCTCGTTGTTCACCAGTGCTTTGCAAGTGAATATTTTTGCGTCTGAGTCGTTTATTTTGGTGAATATGCCTGCTCGTTGTGTGGCTGGATTTTGCTCAAACACCAGGGAAGTCGGGTATAGTCTGTATACCTTTCCCAAGGATCCCATCAGACGCGAAGAGCAGGCAAAACAAAGTGCGCCGGACACGGGACATGTGGTCTCCCAATGACAGGTGGGCCTCTGACACACATGTGACACTTGTTTGATTAGTTGTTGATTGATGATTTTTCAGTGTAGATCTCCATCTTGTAATGAGATATTTACTAATAAATAATAGCAATAGGTGAATTTGTTCATGATTCAAAGTTCTGTCACAGTTCCGCTGCAATACCATGTTGGCTGGACCTTATAGGCCTAACATGCAATTGAATTTCATCAGTTCATAGAAGTTTTTATTCTTATCAAATAAAAATGTGAGAAAACGGCCCAAATCTATAAGACCATGAACTTTCAAGAGAGCATATTTTTTAAAAAGGAAATCAGTGCGGTAATATTGTCCGCATGCCCCCCCCAAGAGGACTAGATCTATTATTATTATATTACCATTCAGTGTTTTGGAGCCTCCCGATGTCAGCTGGGATCACGACATCCTCTGCATTGGACCCGTCGTCGTCTGTGTCTGAGCCGGAAATCTCGCCTTCTGCAGGCAAATCGTCCAGATACGGCTCAAAACGATAAGGCAAAATGCCACCCACTGCTTCGTCTTCATGTAATCCGACATGTCCAGTGTCAACCTCAAAAAGGGCCTCAGTTTCTGAAGACTGGTCAGAAAATCACTCTGTTTCATCAGCCATAGCTGCCTTGAAGGCCGAGCAGTCGTTCTGCATGTGACATCACGGCAAATATGGCGGCCACTGACAGTGGCTTAGCGCTTGGCCAGATTGACGCAACTTTGCATAAAGACAAATCTACTGATTTCGTTCTGTTGGTGGTTAGTTCTATCATGAAAGTGATCAGTGGTGTTTGTAGTTTTATTACAGAAACCTATTTTAGAGCATAATTTTGCTGTCAGGAGCCCTTTAAAGTGCATATCACGGGTAAATTCAGGAGCAAGATCAATGTAATTCTCCTATTTTATATTAAACTTTGGTCAAATATCTGTCACATTTTGCATTTTGTGCAATTTTTTTACCTTGCGTAATACCAGAAAAATTCAGTTGAAATCAAGCCATTTGAAGAGAATTGGCCCGCCTCTGAAAAAACTTGGCATTTGGATTTCCCGGCAAGCATTGATTTTTGTGACGTCACGTGCAGGACGCCTCCCTCTGAATCCTACGTCAGCGTTGGTTTGTTTATGAGAAAACGACCTGGTGGTTTTCTGCAAATTTCTTCAACATTATCACGTAATTATTAAAATGGTTAACAGATGTATCGTAGGAGGGTGTAGCAACACCAATCTTGATGGGATAAGTACTCATCGTTTCCCACATTGCGCTCAGGTGACAATTCCATATTTCAATGCAAAATCGCTAGCTGCTAAACTTGGTCTACACAGGCTATGCACTGAAACCGTGCAAGCTCTTGCAGTCTGCTGGTGCTTCCGCAGGTGACGTCACGAATCTGGCTCCAGACTCCCTTGGGATTTTTCCAGATGCGTTTTGTTATTTTTTTCTGCTGTAGACAGATGGACTTGTGCAAAATTACCCTTCTGGATGAGTGTGTAAAGGGACATTTTTTTCATCTCATCTCATTATCTCTAGCCGCTTTATCCTGTTCTACAGGGTCGCAGGCAAGCTGGAGCCTATCCCAACTGACTACGGGCGAAAGGCGGGGTACACCCTGGACAAGTCACCAGGTCATCACAGGGCTGACACATAGACACAGACAACCATTCACACTCACATTCACACCTACAGTCAATTTAGAGTCACCAGTTAACCTAACCTGCATGTCTTTGGACTGTGGGGGAAACCGGAGCACCCGGAGGAAACCCACGCGGACACGGGGAGAACATGCAAACTCCGCACAGAAAGGCCCTCGCCGGACACGGGGCTCAAACCTGGACCTTCTTGCTGTGAGGCAACAGTGCTAACCACTACACCACCGTGCTGCCCCATTTTTTTCATATTTAAAAAAAAAACGAATTTGGTCCAGGATATGCACTTTAAACTACCCTGGTGACCTATAACATTTACAGAAGTCTTTTGTTATGGCTCCAGTGGGAATCAGAACCGTTAGATTTACGTGTTGTGACTGGCTGTGACATTGCTAGTGGTGACATAAATGATTATGTAGTGATATTGCGATGGCATTACTCATACTGCCTCAGTGTAAAGCAACAAGCAGCAAACTCAAAACAACAAGCAAAGAAAACATCAGCAGATACAACGGGAGCGCTGTATGCACAGGGTATATATTCCAAGATCTAAAGTGGATAGCCAAATCTATGGATAAGCACGAACCATATATACAGTTCTGTGCAAAAGTCTTAGGCACATATAAAGAAATGCTGTAGACCAAAAATGCTTTAAAAATAGTGAAATTAAATGTTTCAACATTTTTTAAAAATGCTATAAACAGCAGTAAGCCATAATAAATGAAACAAAGTCAATATTTGGTGTGAGACAACAGTTTGCTTTCAAAAAAAAATTTGTAGTCTCAGGTACAGTGAGTGCAGTTTGATAAGGAAATGAGCTGTAAGTTTTACTAAGCATCTTGCAGAACCAGCCACAGTTCTTCTGGACACTTTGACTGTCACCCTTGCTTCTTAATTTTGCACCAAAACCCAGTAGCCTTCATTATGTTTTCTTTTTCAGTCTGAAAAGTGGTTTCTTATGTAATATGCTGCTCAGATATAAACAATTTTTTTCTGTAATATTTAATTTTGTGCTGGAAAATGAACATTTGGAACTGTAAAATGTTTTTGTACTGACTCGATAATGTAGAAGTCATAAAATAGAAATCTATAACAGTTTGTATGAAAAAATAGGGTGCCTCAGACTTTTGCACAGTACACAGCAAATTCCTCAGTGTTGAATTAACACCCAGAGTGTTTATATTGGTCCAATTGGACCAATATAAACACTCTGGGTGTTAATTCAGCACTGAGGAATTTACTGTGTACTGTATATAAAGCTTGCTTTTCATGTGTATACATACCTATGATAAAGTTTCATTTATAAACTACAATGACATCAACAACAGTAACTAATAATAAAATAAAACAATTTTGTTTTTAAACTATACAATGCAGGGTGGCACAGTGGTGTAGTGGTTAGCACTGTCGCCTTACAGCAAGAAGGTCCTGGGTTCAAGCCTAGTGGCCGGCATTTGCGTGTTCTCCCCGTGTCTGTGTGGGTTTCCCCCAAAGACATGCTAATTGGTGGCTCTAAGGCTACATCCACACGGCAACGAGATTTTTTTTTAGTGGGTAAAAAAAATATCGCGTCCACATGGGCAACAGATCAGTAAAATATCAGGTCCATATGGCAATGCAACGCTTGCTGAAAATGATACAATACACATGCCACACCTCTACGTGCGCTGTAAGAAGGTCCCATCGGAGACACCAGAACAATAGAAGAAGTAGGACGCATGCGCATAAACCCCTTCTTCTACCCGGCGAGAAGCACTCACAGGAACAAACACACAACAACAAGAAGAAGATGGCTGCGACTAGGCGAGGAAATCGTGCTTTCTGTGTGTACAAATTAGTTTTATTAGTGTGCATAGTTTTATATAACTTAATTTTCTTATTGTGTGTGAACATTTTGAAAAGCATTTTTATATAATTTTTTATATTGTGTGTGAACATTTTGAAAAGCAGTCTCTCATCTCATTATCTCTAGCTGCTTTATCCTTCTACAGGGTCGCAGGCAAGCTGGAGCCTATCCCAGCTGACTATGGGTGAAAGGCAGGGTACACCCTGGACAAGTCTCCAGGTCATCACAGGGCCGACACATAGACACAGACAACCATTCACACTCACATTCACACCTACGGTCAATTTAGAGTCACCAGTTAACCTAACCTGCATGTCTTTGGACTGTGGGGGAAACCGGAGCACCCGGAGGAAACCCACGCGGACACGGGGAGAATATGCAAACTCCACACAGAAAGGCCCTCGCTGGCCATGGGGCTTGAACCCAGAACCTTCTTGCTATGAGGTGACAGCGCTAACCACTACACCACCGTGCCGCCCCTGAAAAGCAGTATTATCCAATAAAAAAAGAAATTCAAGAAATGGTTCAGTTACTTGTTTATTTAAAAGAAAAGCTGTATACAAAAGTGAATGCAATGCAGTGGTTCATACAAAACAGTCTGTTGAAGGGTCTTCTGACCCTTTTCCCCTCTGCCTCCATTATAGTCAGGTAACTGTTGCTTTGTGTGGAAGGCTGTACTTTCTGTTCATCAAAGCAGGTGTAAATTGTCTGTCTGGCAGGTCAGTCAGGTTAATGTGTAAACAAATCCATTCTACTCATCCAGACAACTTCGCAACGGCGCCATTGCCAGATTTTTCCACTCTGGAACCCATTCTCAAAAAATATCGTTTTGGGGCACCCAAACCGCCGGTGCCATGTGGACGCCAGGCCGAAACGATAAAAAATTTTATCAGATTCACCTGAATCCGTTGCCGTGTGGCCAGGGCCTTAATTGACCGTAGGTGTGAATGTGAGTGTGAATGGTTGTTTGTGTCTGTCTCAGCCCTGCGATAACCTGGTGACTTGTCCAGGGTGTACCCTGCCTCTCACCCATAGGGCCCTGTCACACTACGACGTTCTCACCAGCGTTCGAGTAACGTGTTGCGAAACGCAGAGGAACGTCGAGAACGTTAGAAAAAAGTTACAAGAAAGTTAGACGAGCGTCGGCAAACGTTGGGGAACGTCGAGGGACGTCGGCGAACGCTGAGGGTGAAAAATAGTTTTGGGTGTGCACAAAAATTCAGGACGTTCTATCAAAACGCTACTTACACGTTAGAGGAACGTTACACGAAAGTTTGCGGGCGTTACTCGAACGTTACTCGAAAGTCAGGACGTTCCCTGGACGCTAGGCGGACGCCGGCCCATCAGGGTCGAGTGTCCAGCGCGTGCCTAGCGCTTGGGTAACGCTTGCCTAACGCCTGTGTAACGTCCATCGAACGTCTGTCCAGCGTGTCGCCAACGTTTTTCAGCGTTCGTCAGCGTTCGCCGAGCGTTCTTAACGCTCATGTAACGCTCTTTCAACATCTTTCTAACGTCTGTCAGCGTTCTGAATTTTTCCAGCGTCTGTGTAACGTCCAGAACATTACCTGGACGCAAGGCAGACGCTACCCAAATGCTATGATAACGCTATCAAAGCGCTGTGGACGCTATGAGAACGCTAGGTTTTGCTGCTATTTTGGACCACAAACGTCGCCTGACACTGAGGGAACGTTGGCTGAGCGTTACCCAAGCGTTACAAGAACGTTACAACATCGTTGACCTAGAAACTTAATTTGAAGAACGTCGACGTTCCCCGGCGTTTCTCAAATTTTTAAAAACGCAACCAAACGTCGAACAAAACGCTATAGTGTGACAGGGCCCATAGTCAGCTTGGATGTGCTCCAGCTTGCCTGCGACCCTGTAGAACAGGATAAGCAGCTACAGATGATGGATGGATGGATGGATGGATGGACTATACAACGCAGCATGGTGGTGCAGTGGTTAGCACTGTCGTCTCACAGCAAGAAGGTCCTGGGTTCAAGCCCAGTGGTCAGCGGAGGCCTTTCTGTGTGGAGTTTGCATGTTCTCCCCATGTTCGCATGGGTTTCCTCCGGGTGCTCCGGTTTCCCCCACAGTCCAAAGACATGCAGTTAGGTTAACTGGTGACTCTAAATTGCCCATAGGTATGAATGTGTGCATGGCTGTTTCCCAAGCCCGGAAATGGGAGGGTTGTGGCAGGAAGGGCATCCAGCGAAAAACTATGCTCCAATTAATATGACATGTGGATCAGTCAGGTCCCCTTATCAGCACCCCCACATACATGCAAGGAAGACCCTGCATCGACACCATCAAGATCCAAAACCGCGGCAAGGTGGAAGAATTTGCACGAGCCCTCGAGGAGTCCCTTCCAGGCCCCACTAAAGTGAACGCCAGTGTAAGATGGGAACACTTCAAGAACACTGTTCACAATGCTGCCTTGTCCATATTTGGCAAGAAAACCAATAAGACGACAGACTGGTTCGAGGCTAATTACGAGGTTATGTCGCCCGTGATTGAGGTAAAAAGGAGGGCCCTATCAGCCTATAAGGCTTGCCCTAGTGAAGGCAATCTTCAAGCTCTCCGTAGAGCTCATAGCACAGTCCAGCAGTGTGCCAGGAGATGCGCTAACGACTTCTGGCTACAGCTGTGTTCTCAGATACAGATGGCAGCCGACATAGGCAATATTAGGGGGATGTATGATGGCATCAAGTAAGCTCTTGGACCTGCACAGAGGAAAATTGCCTCCCTGAAGACCACTTCTGGGGAAGTGATTCAAGATAGGACGAAGCAGATGGAGCGTTGGGTGGAGCACTTCACCAAGCATTACTCTACAGAGAATGTGGTTGTTGAAGCAGCACTAAATGCCATCAAGTGCCTTCCTGTGCTGGAGGAACTCGATAGAGAACCAACCCTTGAAGAACTAAATGAGGTGTTGGACGCGCTCACCTCAGGTAAAGCACCTGGAAAAGATGGCATCCCTGTGGAAGTTATTAAATGCTGCAAAGGTGTTATCCCCGAGCTGCATGAAATCCTTTCCCTCTGTTGGAGACAAGGTGGGGTCCCTCAAGAAATGAAGGATGCGGACATCATCACACTCTATAAGAATAAAGGTGACAGGGGCGATTGCAACAACTTTCACAGCATCTCTCTGCTCGTCATCATTGGAAAGCTGTTTGCCAGAGTTGCTCTAAAGAGACTCCAAATACTTAGAGAGCAGGTGTATCCGGAATCGCAGTGCAGTTTCCGGATGAACAGGTCTACCATTGACATGGTTTTCTCCCTCCGTCAACTCCAAGAAAAATACAGGGAGCAACGGCAACCACTCTTCATAGCCTTCACAGACCTCACAAAGGCTTTTGATCTAGTCAGCAGAGACGGCCTTTTCAAGATCCTTCCAAAGATTGGATGTCCGCCCAAGCTCCTCAGCATCATTAGATCCTTCCATGAAGACATGAAGGGTACTGTGATCTTTGACGGCTCCAGATCTGCCCCCTTTGAAATCCGTAGTGGCGTGAAACAGGACTGTGTTTTGGCGCCGATCCTGTTTGGGATCTTCTTTGCCATTCTCCTGAAGCATGCTTTCGGCTCTGCAACAGAAGGCATCTACCTCCACACCAGATCGGACGGGAAACTCTTCAATCTCTCCAGATTGAGAGCTAAATCCAAAGTCCAGCAGAGATGCGTTTGTGACCTCCTATTTGCTGATGATGCTGCAATCACCGCTCACTCAACTGAAGAGTTCCAACAGCTCATGGATCACTTTAGCGCTGCCTGCCAAGACTTCAGACTTACCATCAGCCTGAAGAAAACACAAGTCATGGGACAAGGTGTAGATTCACCGCCCCGCATCACAATTTTGAACCATGTGCTGGAAGTTGTTCATGAGTTTGTCTGCCTCGGCTCTACCATCTCTAACACCCTCTCTCTTGATTTAGAGCTGAGCAAGCGCATCGGTAAGGCAGCTACCACCATGTCAAGGCTAGCAAAGAGAGTCTGGTTAAACAAGAAACTTACAGAGCACACCAAGGTCAAAGTCTATAGTGCGTGCGTCCTGAGCACCCTCCTGTATGGTAGTGAGTCCTGGACTCTATGTAGCTGGCAGGAACGAATATTGGATGCCTTCCATATGCGTTGCCTCAGACGGATACTAAACATCACTTGGCAGGACAAGATACCAAACAACAATGTCTTAAAGAGAGCTAAAATACCAAGCATGTTTGTGTTGCTGAAGCAGAGGCATCTGCGCTGGCTGGGCCGTGTTGTGAGGATGGACGAGGGACGAATCCCCAAAGATCTGCTATATGGAGAGCTCGTCCAGGGAAAACGACCTTTAGGCAGACCCCTCTTGTGTATTAAAGACACTTGTAAGAGAGACTTTAAAGGAACAGTCCACCGTACTTCCATAATGAAATATGTTCTTCTCTGAATTGAGATGAGCTGATCCGTACCTCTCCGAGCTTTGCGCGACCTCCCAGTCAGTCAGACGCGCTGTCACTCCTGTTAGCAATGTAGCTAGGCTCAGCATGGCCAACGGTATTTTTGGGGGCTGTAGTTAGATGCGACCAAACTCTTCCGCGTTTTTCCTGTTTACATAGGTTTATATGACCAGTGACATGAAACAAAGTTCAGTTACACAAATTGAAACGTGGCGATTTTCTGTGCTATGGAAAGTCCGTACTATAATGACAGGCGTACTCAGGGCTGGCTCTAGGTCTTTGGCTGCCCTAGGCGAGATTGAGTCCCCCCCCCAAGAAAAAAAAACCCTCTAATAACATCTAAATAACACTTTAATCTAATCACTCTATTCTATTACTATTAAACAATGTACGGTGCATGGACAATAAACAAGAAGTCATTTTTATCTTTTTCATTATTGTTATTGTTATCATTATTCACATAAAGTGTCACAAAGTAAAATGACCACACAAATTCAATACATATGTCCATATAATGGGCAAAAACTCTTCCGCACCCTGTTCAAAGTGTAGTGCATGGACAATAAACAAGAAATTATTTTTAGTTTCTTTTTTGCTATTAAAAGTTGTCATCTCTGAAGAATTAACAAATTAAATGAATAAAAAATTCTACAATTCTAAATTGTGCAAACTTAAGCACCCTGTTAGGACATCAATGGGCTGTATTTTCAAATAAAAGTGCTATTATGGATACTTTGTTATTGAAGTAACATTACAATGGGACTCGTCTGGTCTTCCTAATGGCAAATTCCTTGATAATATCAAATGATATTTCTCTTGAGATCTCTTGGTTGATGCTCATCATTGTTGACCTTAAGTATGTCTTCAGCAGTTTTAATTTTGAAAAGCTTCTTTCAGCAGAAGCTACTGTCACAGGTAGTGTAACAGCAGAGGTAAGGAGCGTGTATTTCTACATCCCCAGCCGCATCAGAGGCATTGTAAAAAAGGTTTTCAACCTTTCATGAGCCAGGGCGCACTTTTTTCAATGAAAAAATCTCAAGGCACATCACCAATAGAAAATGTTGACTGAAACTAAAATGCTGTTGCCAATATTTACAATATACAGTCATTCTATAATTTTCCATGGTACACTTGGTGATCTCTCACGGCACACTAGTGTTCTGCGGTACTAGAGTTCGGCAGCACAATGGTTGAAAACACTGTACACCACTGATGCACTTGGTAACATCTCCATTCAATAACTCCATCCCTCCTTTTTGGTGGGGTTTTGGTCGCCCTTGGCGCCCCTGGGCACACTTTGCGCTCTAGGCAATTGCCTCGGTTGCCTATAGCAATCGCCGGCACTGGTAAAGAGAACACATCTGAGTGCTTGTTTCGTTTCCCTGCAGTCTTGACGCACTGAGATTGTTTCTTGTTTTCAACGTGTTTATTATATTTTCCTCCAGGAAGCTCTTCGCAACATGGTTGCTTGAATGAGCTGCTAATCTGTCATTTTAATGAGAACACAGATCAACAAAGCAACTTTGTTTTATTTAAAAAAAAAAGTGCCAGGCACCATTGGAATATCTCGCTGCGAAACGTGTTTGGTGCATAAAAGACCTTTACTGTTAAGGTTTTGCTGGGAGTCAAACCTGGTTTGTTGGTGTGATAATCCAGCAAACCCCCACTAGGCCACCAGGGGGATGACTCAAATGCAGAGGCATGAGGCAGAAGTAGAAAAAAGTATCAAAAAAGGTTTTACAATATATACACACAAAAAAAAAAAAAAAATCCAAAAAGTAATAATCCAAAAACGCTCAGAAGATATAAGGGAAAAAATAAAAAATCCAAAAGTACAAAACAAAAGCCAAAAAAACAGAAAAGAAAAGGCAAAAATACCAAAGCTCAGAAGATCCAAAAACACAGTAACTACTAGGTCCAAAAGAAAAGCAAAGTGCAAAACAAAGAACACGGTACAGAGGAAACTGGAGATAAACATAACAGCACAAAGACTCCCTGACAAGAGGACTGAACTAAGGGGGTATAAATACACAAACTAAATTGAACACAGGTGAAAATAATCAGGACTAAACAGGCAATTAACACAAAAACACAGGAACAGTGGCGGCCTCTAGAGGCCAAAACAAACATGACACGAAAAGGAAATAACAGCGGCCTCTAGAGGCCAAAACAGTCCTAGTCCTAACAGGACCCCCCCTCTAGGAGCGTCTCCTGATGTTCCCAGGGCGATCCGGATGGGCCGAATGGAAGTCCCGACACAGTTCTTTATCTAGGACATCCCGAGCAGGAACCCAGCAGCGCTCCTCAGGACCATAGCCCTCCCAGTCCACCAGATATTGCAACCCGCCGCGGACCCAGCGGGAGTCAAGCAGGCGATGCACAGTGAACACAGTCTGACCCTGGAAGATGCGGGGGGGTGGGGGGTTCCTGGGGCAGGGGCATACGTAGACGTCAGTATGGGCCGCAACAGGGAAACATGGAAAGTGGGGTTGATCCTCAGAGTCCGGGGCAACTGGAGCCGGTAGGAGACAGGGTTCACCCTGCGCACCACCTTGAAGGGGCCAATGTAGCGAGGAGCAAGCTTGCGGTTCTCCACCCGCAGCGGAAGGTCCTTAGTGGACAGCCAAACCCGCTGCCCAGGGCGGAAAGCGTGTGCAGGTCTTCTATGGCGGTTGGCCTGAGTCTGGTTGGTTCTGGAGGTCTGTATGAGGGTCTTCCTGACCTTGCTCCAGGTCTTGCATTCTGGCTGAGAGAGGGAAAACAGTCTGCCACGAGGAGGGGTAGTCCCAGGGAGCAAGTCGATGGCACAGTCGTAGGCCCGGTGCGGAGGAAGAACGGCGGCCCTGCTCTTGCTGAAGACCTCTTTGAGATCCCAGTACTCTGTGGGAACTTGAGATAACTCTGTGAGATCAGGGGGCTCGCCAGGAGACACAGGAGAGCTAGAGAGCAAACAAGAGGCATGGCATGCAGGGCCCCATTCCACAACCTGGCTTGTTACCCAGTCTATGCGAGGGTTGTGGCGAGTAAGCCAAGGAAGGCCTAGAATAACTGGGAACTCAGGTGAAGGAATCAGGTGCAGGGATATTTCTTCCTTGTGACCTTGAGACTGGAGGAAGACTGGAGAAGTAACTTGGGTGACTCTTCCATCACCTAACGCTTGGCCATTGAGGGCAGACACAGACAGTGGGACTTCAAGAGGTGCAGTCGGAACATTGATACTTTGGGCGAAGTGAATATCCATAAAGTTCCCAGCCGCCCCTGAGTCTAACAAAGCTTGACAAGAATGGACAGACTCACCCCAGGAGATGGAGACCGGGATGTAGATTCCTTGGCCAGGGAGTCCGGGAGAGAGGGTAGGCCCCGTCACAACCCTCCCTCGGCTGGACGGGGCGGTCCTTTTCCCGAGAGTTCGGGACATGATGCTTGGAAGTGACCAGGCTTGCCACAGTAGATGCAGCACTTGTCCCTCCTTCTGCGCTCCCTCTCAGATGCGGAGAGGCGAGTACAACCCACTTGCATGCCGTCATACCTCTGTGGTGCAGGAAGGCTGGGTTCGCGAGGTGAAGGCAGCATAGCAGGAGGCACTGGAGCAGGAGCTGGATCAGGAGATGCAGGCAGAGATGTCAGCTGTGCCAGGGTTTTCCCAATTTGCTGAAGCAGTTCCTCGTGGCGAGCAAGGGCCTCACGTTGGCTCGTGAGCATACGTCCATGAGCGTCCATGATCACTCCGAAGCGTGTCAAAGCTGCCATAATTCCCTGAAGGTTGGCCGGGTAGACAGTTGAAGCAGCCTCTGCTGAGTCGGTCATGACGGAGTCTTTCTGTTAGGGTTTTGCTGGGATTCGAACCTGGTTCGTTGTGTGATAATCCAGCAAACCCCCACTAGGCCACCAGGGGGATGACTCAAATGCAGAGGCGTGAGGCAGAAGTAGAAAAAAGTATCAAAAGGTTTATTTACAATATATACACAAAAAAAAAATCCAAAAAGTAATAATCCAAAAACGCTCAGAAGATATAAGGGAAAAAATAAAAAATCCAAAAGTACAAAACAAAAGCCAAAAAAACAGAAAAGAAAAGGCAAAAATACCAAAGCTCAGAAGATCCAAAAACACAGTAACTACTAGGTCCAAAAGAAAAGCAAAGTGCAAAACAAAGAACACGGTACAGAGGAAACTGGAGATAAACATAACAGCACAAAGACTCCGTGACAAGAGGACTGAACTAAGGGGGTATAAATACACAAACTAAATTGAACACAGGTGAAAATAATCAGGACTAAACAGGCAATTAACACAAACACAAAACACAGGAACAGTGGCGGCCCCTAGAGGCCAAAACAAACATGACACGAAAAGGAAATAACAGCGGCCTCTAGAGGCCAAAACAGTCCTAGTCCTAACATTTACTTCAGCCCAGACTGCTCAACGACACCGACAGACTGCTCCAAGTGCAGCCATATTCAAAACAAGCAACAGATCTATGTCAGTTATCTACGTTATGCAAAAACACTCTTTAGCCAACAACACTTAGGCTATTACATGGCCAAAACAGAGAATAGCCGCGGATGCGCACTTGCGCGCCCGAAGACACACTATAGACAGGGCAAACCACTGTTGAGCGCTTATTGTTTCATGATTAACAACCACCACCACACCCCGCTTTTTTTGACAAATCGCACCCTGACTACATGCTTTGCTGTATAATTAAATTAGGCTAAGACATTATAATGCTGACTCGTTTTCAGAATAGTGGAAGTCATAATTTTTCTCCCCCCGTTTCTGCGCCCCTGGATGGAAGCAGCGCCCTTAGCATTTGCCTATATTGCCTATGCCACGGGCCGGCTCTGGGCGTACTAACACCTTCTGCGCGCTTCGACAGCGCATTGATACCTTCAAAATGCGCTGTCGAAGCGCGCAGAATTGGTGTTAGTACGCCTGTCATTATAGTGCGGACTTTCCATAGCATAGAAAATCGCCATGTTTCAATTTGTGTAACTGAACTTTGTTTCATGTCACTGGTCATATAAACCTATGTAAACAGGAAAAACGCAGAAGAGTTTGGTCGCATCTAACTACAGCCCCAAAAAATACCGTTGGCCATGCTGAGCCTAGCTACATTGCTAACAGGAGTGACAGCGCGTCTGACTGACTGGGAGGTCGCGCAAAGCTCGGAGAGGTACGGATCAGCTCGTCTCAATTCAGAGAAGAACATATTTCATTATGGAAGTACGGTGGACTGTTCCTTTAAGGCCATGGGGGTTGACATCGACTCATGGGAAACTCTGGCCTCTGAGAGATCTACCTGGAAGTGCACTCTACAGCAAGGCATCTCCAAGTTTGAAGAGGGGAAGGTTTTGCTTAATGAGACAGAAAGGCAGAAAAGAAAGGCCAGGAGTCAAATGTTAGAAGCCTCCACGTACATCTGCCAGCGGTGCGGAAAGGATTGCCATTCCCACATTGGCCTCTGCAGCCACTCCAAATGCTGCAAGACTCCTACTGCATGAAACCCATAATCTTTCGAGACTGACGGGTGCCTACTACTACAGTGGGACAAGCTGGAAGAAGTGAGTGAGTTATAACTATAGACTGTAGTAAAAGTTATGTGAATGTGCTCTCTCTCCCTCTCTCTCTCTCATATGAACATGATTCTGACATTTCCAACATATCAAATGTTGAAACTGAGAAATATTGTTTTTTGAAAAAATATATGCACATTTTGAATTTGATGTCAGCAACACCAATGGTCCCTCTCCTCTTTAGCCTGGAGGACGTGGTGTCCATTATTTCTAAAAAGAATTTCTACTTTTGGATCATCAGACCTCAGGACAACTTTCCACTTCACCTCAGTCCATCATAAAAAAGCTCAGACCCAGATAAGGTGGCAGTGTTTCTGGATATTGTTTATATATGGTTTTAACTTGCATTTGTGGATGCAGTAATGAACTGTTTTCACAGACAATGGTTTTCTGAAGTGTTACTGAGCCCATACAGTGATTTTCACTACAGATACGTACCTGCTTTTGATGCAGTGTCGCCTGAGGGCCTGAAGATCACAGGCATCCAATGTCAGTTTTCAGCCTTGTCTCTTGCATACAGAGATTTCTCCAGATTCTCTGAATCTTTTCATGATATTATGTCCCATAGATGATGTGATCCCCAAATTCTTTGCAATTTTACATTGAGGAATGTTATTCTTAAATTGTTGCACTGTTTGCCCACACAGTCTTTCACAGAGCGGTGAACCCCTCATCATCTTTACTTCTGAGAGACTCAGACTCTCTGGGATGCTCTTTTTATACCCAATCATGTTACTGACCTGTTGACAAGTAATTTTTTATCGTCAAATTAGGTGGTTTTTTTTCACATTGCACAACTTTTTCAGGTTTTTGCTGCCCAGTTCCAACTTTTCTGAAACTTGTTGCTGACATCAAATTCAAAATGAGCATATATTTTTCAAAAAAAAAATTCTCAGTTTCAACATTTGATATGTTTTCTTTGTACTATTTTCAATCAAATATAAGGTTTCCATGCTTTTCAAATCTTCACATTCTGTTTTTATTTATGTTTTACACAGTGTCCCAACTCTTTTGGAACTGGGTTTGTATATTTGCCATGGTTGAGGTGTGGGATGTGAGTGCGGAAACCTTTTATTTTCACAGGATACTCGAAGCACCAAAAAACACCAGGCATGAAAACACAAAGTGAGGAAAACAACAAGCATCAGTATGTAAAATAAAGACAAATGCAAGACAAACTAACAGAAGCCAGGGTTTTAAATAAGGCAAGTAATAAGTGAAAGGGAAAACAGGATTGTGTGGTTATGTGGGAACTAGTTCCAGGGGTCATGCTTGTATGCCTGAGTGAGTCTGCAGATCCAGCGGTCCCACTGTATAAGCAAAAATGTTATAAATAGCTTTTGCTTGATCAAAACAAATGTTCAGAAACAGGAAGAGAACTCGCTCAACAGAAATGTGATGCAGCTCAACTTGTGCCATGTTGTTAACTAGCTAATGTCTCAGCTTGGGCTTTTCACAACAATGGACTTGGTGCCTCATGAATCATACATCATATCTGGGGTTTTTTTTTTCCTGTTGGTGCTCTGTAGCATTCCATTAAATACAGTCAGATGGGAATACGCGATATCCATTACTTTTCCGTTATGGAAGACTGAGTGGGAATGAAAATTTGTTATATTTTCCATGTTGTTTTTAATCTCATACAATAATGGACTTGATATGTGAATGTGGTTTAAGATGCCCCATGTTTTAGGCTATATATTGGATACCAAGGATAGGAAGGTATCTGGCAGGTTTGACCTTGTGAGGACATCTGGCTGCAAGAAAACTGTTTTTAAGAAACTGCTACTGTTATTTAAAACATGCAAACAAACAAACAAACATACAAAAAAACTAAATGAACCTAAATATTTCCTTTTGGTCACAGAGTTTGAGGTTAGGATTAGGTATATCATAGCTACATTAATAATTATGCAAATACAAGGTCCTCTCAAGGGTAGTAAAGCAAACGTGTGTGTGTGTGTGTGTGTGTGTGTGTGTGTGTGTGTGTGTGTGTGTGTGTGTGTGTGTGTGTGTGTGTGTGTGAGAGAGAGAGAGAGAGTCTGTCTGTCTGTCTGTCTGTCTGCCCTGTGCTTTCTCGTCTGAGTTCAATATTTATTCTAAGTGTAAGGGACTCTGGGTTTAAGGACTCTAAACTATCAGCCAAAATCAGAGCATGTTTTAACATAGTTACTAGTTACTACCATTTGGTACATAGTTACTACCATTTGGTCTCCCAGTGGCCAGATTTGGTCTCCTAGTCAATGCCAAACCAGCTTCACTGGGAGACCAAATTTTAAACCAAGTTATGTCTTATCATTTGGTTCAATCAGTTGCAATTAATTAACCAAGTACCATGTAAGTATACATTTAACAAGGAAAACGAAGATCTATGTTATAAGATATACACACAAGATCATGTTGGTTAAGAAAAACAAAACTAAAATTTGGTTACTGAGATGGCTGATGTCAGAATCCGATGTCATTACTATGCAACTTTGAGTGTCTTTGACATAACATTTGTGCTTGGTAATTGCTCTTGATAGCTGTGTAGTCACTGTAGTGTGTTTGTCTGTATGGTGATTGGTGAACCATTTTACATCACAGAATATGCCGCAGCGGTGCAGCCGCATGGACTCTGGGGCCTGCGATTGTATTGCCCAGACCAGTTGGTCTCCTAATGGAAAATCCTTAAAAAATGCTCTGGCCAAAATCCAGTCAGATTTTGAAACGCCCTTTACAAGCCCTTTATAGTCAGGGGTCAGGACTCATATGTGGGTCAAGTATTAAATTCCTCAGTCTTATAATTGCATATCTCATACATGAAGAAACAAATAATAGGACAGGGATGTAAGGGTTAATGCCATGACGCATGCAGTCTGTAAGCCTACAGCAGGGGGCAGCACATACCTGCTTCAAACCTACCACACAACATTACATGTTAAAGGAAGAGGAAAACAGCAAAACGGTTTCTGATCTGAAAATGAAGCTTCACAAATCTGCTCCAAGCCTAAAAACACATGTGGTCTTGTTCAAATAATATTTAAAATGAATGAAATAATTACGTAGTTAAATCAACGTAGCCTATATCAGGTCAAATAAGCGTTGGACTGAACTCCAGTTAAAAAGTAAATAGAATCGACAGGCGTAAGTTACTCATAAATGATAGTTGTCAAGCATTTTTATGAGCCTTTGAATAAAATTACATCGTTAGTGAAGATATATATATATATATATAGCTTCTTTTGATGTCTAGAGAATGGAAAAAAAGTAATTTTAGTTACTTATTTATAACTTGTTTACACTCGTTTCTGAAGATCCCTAGAGTTAGGTTTCGGGCGCTTGTCGAGCCCTGGACCTTAAGTGGGGGGTGTGACGGCTCGAGCCATTTCCTCCAATCAGAGCAGGGCGCGCTAAACTTCCATCCAATCAGCGCAGCTGCTGCAACTTTTGGTAACTCTTTAGGTAGGAGCGCTCGTACCCGTTTTCTCTATTTTGATGTGAGAGCTGTAGGTGGTGAGTCCTCGGTTGGGAAAGACTTTTTGTATGCAAATTTTTCCTTTTTACACACTGCAGCGCTTTTGTTGACGCTCAGGTTTATAAACAGAGCAGTCATGACACCAGCATTTATTCCTTATTGAGGAGCCGCTTTCTGAAACCCTATCGAGATTAGTCTACTGACAGCCTTCTGCCATGAGCTGCTTGGATGTTATGTATCAGAATTATGGAGCTCATCATTATTTGCCAGCGACTGCAGCAGCAGCCTATAAAGCGGCATACTATCACCATCACCAGCAGCATCAGGTAGGGTTCCTTATTTCTGCGTTCCTAACTGCATATTAAGTTGGTTTTGTTTGTTTTTTTCTGTCTACTTTTACTGAGACACCCTTCTCTAACCTGCTTTTTAGCTGTCACTATTATATTATGTAGTGGTGCATAATACCACTTTAGTGACAGCTAAATTTAAAGTTTTAGATATTTGTGATGGAAATTGTTGATTAACATAACATCACATCACATCAGTGGCATTTCATGAAGAAGTAAATCAAAGATAGTTGCCATTTATTTATCAGTTGTAAAGCAAATTGAATAGTTTTACAGACTGATCATGTCTCTCTATATATATCAACTTAAAAATTCAAACAAAGACCTTGAGCTCATGGTTCTGCAACACCCCAAGAATTATTGCGTAGTTATTCAAGGAAAATCCTCAGATAGTGCAGGACCAGGAACTGAACTTATTAACTTCTTCGATAATCTCTGTTTTGTGTTGATCTACAGAAAAAGTTCAGTGCATACAGCAGGATGCAGGACTTTGCTGACTTGCCTGCACACTGTGTTCAGAGTAAACAGGCTGAGAAACCCAGACCTGAGGCTGAGTTGCAAAGAGATGATGACGAGCAGCATAGCGAGGAGGAGGTGAGAGCTAAAGATTCGCAGCCAGCTGAGACTGAGTACCTGAGCTCCAGGTGTGTGCTCTTCACATATTTCCGTGGGGACATTGGTGATGTGGTGGATGAGCACTTCTCCCGTGCCCTCAGCCAACCTAGTGCCTTCAGTAACGACACCAAGAGCATTAGGCTCCCAACTGGAGGACTATGGAAAGGTAAGTTGAGCCAGGATGACAGTTATGTCATCAGATTTCATGGACATCCTAACATTAGATATAGATAGATTGTATTAATACATGACTTGTAAATCAGAATTATACTGATGATTTCAGATGGCAGTTCTCTCTGCGAGGGCCAGAGTGGCTCTTTGTCCTCTTCGTTATGGAACAGTAGTTACCCATCTCAGACCAACCCATGTATCCCCTCCGTTCATAGTGATTTCCCTGCAGCTGCTGCCTTCCACACAGCAGACACTGGCATTTGGAGTGGCCATAGCCTAACCCAGCCTGGCCTGCCCCCTCACTCGGCCCTCACTGACTCGTGGCCTTATAGCCTGGGTGGCCAAAGCAGCGCCGGACACCATGTCCATGACATGTACCCTCATGTGCACCCACGCCACCATCATCCCCACCCTCATGCCCATCCCATGCTCCATCATAGCCACAGCAGTGCTCTGGACCATCGCTTCAGTGCCCTTCTGTTGCCAGGCATGAGAGCATCAAGTAGTCCTTCTTCTAATACAGAGGGAATCAAGACTGAGCTGGAGCCTGCTGCATCTGGCTGGCCAGCATCCTTCCATGGCTCTGTAGATATCTATGACACAGGTAGGAAAAAATAAAATATAATACAAGTTTAGGCTAATAATCCAATTTATATGCTCTGTAACTGTGGTCCAGTTCTATCTGTTAACAACAAAGTGTCCCATATATAGTACTCTACATTAATATGCAATAATCTGGAGTATATGTTTCTGTATTAAATTGGATTTTTTTTTCTTCCACACAGCACTGGAACAGGACAAAGCAAAAGCCAGTGTCTGGTTCTGAAACAGAGAAAACCTGCCAGTGACACACAACCTTGGAGTAGAGCAGCGCTGACATGAGCAATGTGAGATGGGCCAGAGTCTCACTGTGGAATCTCTCCCTGGAAAGCTTTCAGATTTCAGGCAACTCAGGAAAGGAAACTTTGACTCCCTCCATTAGACAAGCATAACAATAAACTTGGAGAACAACGACTTTTCTGCAAAAGCAAACCATCTTATCCGAGTTTGTGCGTGATGCAAAGAGTGAGGCGTTAATGAATTCAGCCAGAGTGCTGTCCCACCTGGACTTTCAAAGAGCTCTCACGGAGGGAATGCAATGAAGGAAGCCACTTAAATGTATCCAAGTCTAAGAGGTATATTTTTCCTACTTTTTGTAAACCACGTCAAACATTTCCTGTTTGGTGGTTTGTGATCAGGAACAGAAGCATAAGCACATACCACTGGTTTTGTTGAAAGAACTGCCTGTCCCATTTCAAATGAAGGCCAGTTTTGTGTTAATGTGGCTATAAATATGTGAATGTTTGAGTAGCAGCCTTGTTCAAATAGAAGTTTTACTTTAATATATTTTGTCTATGGTCTTGTAATCTACAGATTTTACAGTTCTGTAAGAAATTTGTGCAAACTGTTTCTACCAAAGTGTTCACTGTTTTTTTTTTCTTGCATTATTGACTTTTTGAATAAGAATGTAAGTGTTTTCAATGCTTAATAAATTGCTAAGTTCTATTGGCATATATGCTTTGTTGCCTGGATGCTATGTTGTGAATGAATAACTTAAGGACAACTAATGACACATGTGGATGGCAGAAGTGCTTTGAGTGTATAGGAAACCAAGGATAGGCTTTTGACCAATTTTGGGAAAACACTGAGAGCACTGATAATCCCATAAGGCATAGTGTCATTCCATTCAAATTCAGCAGGACAACCCTACTTTCGCCAAGCCACTAACATTGAGAAGCTTTTTAAAATTTGCTCTATTCTTAGAAATGACAGTATATTTGACCTGAAATAGCAAAGTTGTTATGCATTTCCTGTTAGCACCAACTCAAATGAGCAAAGGTCAGTTTTAACAGACCCCACACACCCACTGCAGACAGCATGATTTAATGCAGAGTTAGATACACCAGATAAATGTGGAGAGGAATGACCCTACATTCAGCCCAAGAATGCAAAGATTGTGCAGTATGTGCTCTGGTGTGAAATTGTACATGATTTTGGAGAACTACAACTTTAAATATTTTTGATGGGAGACTAATGCCAGAAACTGTATTATTTTCACCCAGCTGTTGGGGTCAGTGCTGGATATGATGGGAATGAGAACATCACACATCATCTGTTAGTGAAATCTCTGACCAGGTGTCAGGACCAATCACTAACTGTATACGATTATACTGTGACATTTTATATTCTGGGGACTGAACTTGTCATTCTGTCTCTTCAATTAAAATAAATATTCAGGATGATTATGCTGAGATTTAGCCAAGCCATAACTAATCGAGAGATTGTGTTTAGGTCAGATATTTATGTCAGGACTGAGATATGAAATATGTTACGGAAGCTTTAGATGCATTTGTTCAAGAAGACTATTGCATTCAAATGAGGGTATTCACTATGCTAAAGGAACTTGGTGTTGTCAGAATATATAAGTTCTGTATTTGGACCGTAGCTATAGCCATAATTGAAGAATGTATTGTTTTACCAGTGTTTTTCATCCTTAAAATATCTGTACTGAGAATGGCAGAATATTGCTGTGCTGATCAATGAAATAAAACGTCTTTGAAAATAAGCTCTAGTAGATGAGCATGCCCACTCAATATAGGGTAATCTGAAGCACTGCTGCTTTGCTAATTGCCAATCTCGACAATCCAAGTCCTGAGAGCAGAACAAGCCTGTGATCAGGTACAGGAAGAGAGCTCTTCAAGTGGCCCCAACAGAGATGAAGCTCAAGATAAATGAAGAGTACAGAGACTTGCCATCTACAATGAGCCACTCTCCACACAAACATCCACAATTCTTGGCTAATAAGACACAATCTAATTGCTGTGTCCTGTATATAGGAAGTAAATGGATTTGGTGATGATGATAGTTTATTTCAAACATGTAAACAAACAATGAATAAATAAGCAGATAAAAACAAAACAGCATTTGCAACAAAAACACGTAAAAAGCCACTAAATTAGAAAATAAACCTTAAATAATATAGGTAATAATAATATATCAAAATCAAAAAAAGAAAACAAGACAAAAATACAAACAAGGACGCACTAAGCAGTTTTGAGTTTACATGTCCGAAAAGGAGTGGGCTGAAGTAAAAACTTATTTAATCCCACCCCTCTACTTTAGTCAATATAAATTGATTATCGAGCTTCCTTATATATATATATATATATATATATATATATATATATATATATATATATATATAAATCAAGTTTATTTGTACAGCGCTTTTAACAATAAACATTGTCGCAAAGCAGCTTTACAGAATTTGTATATATATACATACATACATACACACACACACACACACACACATATATATATATATATATATATATATATATATATATATATATATATATATATACTGTATATTACTTATTACTTCAACTATTCAGATATCAATTCTCTATGACTATATCATATAATTAATTATATGTGTATATCCATCTGTCTACACACAAGTTTACTACAAATACCACACTCACAATGGAGAACAAAATAAAAACAAAACAAATAGATGAAGACTCAAAAAAGAAAAAAAGAAAATTTACACAATAAACAGCCAGTTATGATTAATCCCCTTCATCCTTATACCTTATGAAAATCAAATTTTTGTACATCTTTTTAAACCGCTTCATGTCTGGACATCCCTTGAGGTCCTCATTTAAACTGTTCCACCGCTTTACCCCACAAACAGAAATACAAAAACTTTTCTTGGTTGTGCGCACCCTATAATTTTTAAATTTAAATAAACCCCTTAAATTATAACTCCCATCTCTTTCAGTGAACAGTTTTTGAATATTATGTGGTAGTTGATTATTGTTTGCTTTGAATAAGATTTGTGCTGTTTGATAGTCCACCAGATCTGCAAATTTCAGTATTTCTGACTGTAAGAATAATGTATTTGTATGATCCCGATAACCAGCCTTGTGTATAATCCTTATTGCTCTTTTTTGGAGAATGAATAATGAATGTATTGCATTTTTGTAATTATTGCCCCATACCTCTGCACAGTAACTTAAATAAGGTGAAACCAGGGAACAGTAAAGAATCTGGAGTGAATTGTGATCTAGAAACTGTTTAACTTGGTTTAATATTGCAAAACTTCTTGATACTTTGGATTGTATGTTTTTTATATGTGGTTTCCAGCTGAGTTTTTCATCAATAGTTGTTCCAAGAAATTTGATTTCCTTAACTCTTTCTATAATAACCCCATCTATTTGAATATTTATTTGTGTGTTTGTTTTGGTGTTACCAAATAATATTACTTTGGATTTGTTCAAGTTTAATGATAATTTGTTACTGTTGAACCATGTTATTAATTTACTTATTTCTGTTGTGATCTCCTGCAATAGTTCCCTTAAATTATCACCAGAAAAGAGGATATTTGTATCGTCAGCAAACAAGACAAGCTTCATTACTTTATTACTTCATTACTACATATGTCGTTGATATATAGTATAAAAAACTTTGGTCCTAACACTGACCCCTGGGGAACACCGCAAGTTATGTCCAAACATGAGGAAGAGCAATCTCCCAGCTTCACAAACTGTCTCCTGTTACTTAAATAGCTTTTAACACAGTTTAAAACTTTACCCCTGATGCCATATCATTCCAGTTTTTTTTATTAATATGTCATGATTTATTGTATCAAATGCTTTCTTTAAATCAATGAATATTCCAACTGCATGTTTTTTCTGCTCTATGGAATTGGTGAGTTCTTCAACTAATTCTATTAAAGCCAGTGATGTTGATGTGCTCTAAATCCATATTGACTGTCACTAAGTAGATTATGTTTGTCAATAAATTTATCCAATCGGTTATTGAAAAGTCTTTCGAGAATTTTGGAGAATTGCGGAAGTAGTGAGACAGGTCTGTAGTTTGTGAAGTGGTGTTTGCTCCCAGTTTTGTACAGAGGAATGACTTTTGCTGCTTTCATTCTGTTTGGAAATGTACCAGTTAGAAATGACAAATTACATACAGTATATATGTGAATGGTTTGGATATTCCATCAATAACATTTTTCAATATCATCATGTCAATGTCATCACAGTCGGTAGATTTTTTGTTCATACATTTCCCAACAATATCAACAATTTCTTTTTCTTCCACTGCTGTAAGGAACATTGAAAAATAATTATTATCTATCAAATTGCCCAGATTTTCAGCAGATGTTCCTGGATCCGGGATTTGTTCTGCTAAGATTGGTCCTACGTTTACAAAGTCTCATCTCATTATCTCTAGCCGCTTTATCCTTCTACAGGGTCGCAGGCAAGCTGGAGCCTATCCCAGCTGACTACGGGCGAAAGGCGGGGTACACCCTGGACAAGTCGCCAGGTCATCACAGGGCTGACACATAGACACAGACAACCATTCACACTCACATTCACACCTACGGTCAATTTAGAGTCACCAGTTAACCTAACCTGCATGTCTTTGGACTGTGGGGGAAACCGGAGCACCCGGAGGAAACCCACACGGACACGGGGAGAACATGCAAACTCCGCACAGAAAGGCCCTCGCCAGCCACGGGGCTCGAACCCGGACCTTCCTGCTGTGAGGCGACAGTGCTAACCACTACACCACCGTGCCGCTCCGTTTACAAAGTAATGGTTGAAACTATTAACTACCACATCCATATGTGGCAGCGGGGGCGTGGTCAAGCGCCGGTCTGTGACAGGAGGGCGGACTCAGGGAAGGTAAGTGGCAGAATCACTACACCTGACGGCAATTAACCTGTGTTTGTGTGTGTCTTCCCAGTGACCGCGCCCTATTTAGGTAGGGAGAGCGAGAGCAGAGGAGATCATCCCCGAACTAGATGCCGGTTGTGTGTGTGTGTCTGTTTGGTGCAGATTGCTCACTGAAAAGTGTGGCAATAAAGCCTATTTTTGAACCTGATCTCTGTCCTGCCGTCCTCTGTGCTCCACCCACGCATACTGAACTGCCACAGTGGTGCTGAAACCTGGGACAATTGGAGCGCAGCAGCCGATCAGCCCCATGGAGTCCTCCCCGTTCACCGACCTGATCCACGCCCTCGCCACGGCCCAGCAAAGCCAGCACCAGGCGCTAGTCACCCTCCGAAAGGAACAAGAACAGCGCTTCGAGGCCCTGGTGCTGGCCCAGCAAGAAGATCGAGAGGCGTTCCGGCACCTCCTCGCGTCGGCGGGGTCCACCAGCGCTCCCACCGCGGGCCCGTCCCCCCTCACGCTAACCAAGATGGGTCCGCAGGACGACCCCGAGGCATTTATCACACTCTTCGAGCAAGTAGCAGAGGCCTCGGGGTGGCCGATGGAGCAGTGCGTGGCGCGCCTCCTCCCCCTGCTAACGGGAGAGGCGCAGCTGGCCGCGCTACAGCTCCCCGCCGACCGCCGGCTGGCCTACACGGACCTCCGCCGGGCCGTCCTCCAGCGGGTGGGGTGCACCCCGGAGCAGCAGCGCCAGCACGTCCGCACTTTGCGCTTGGAGGAATTCGGCCGGCCGTTCGCATTTGGCCAGCAACTCCGGGACGCCTGCTGGCGGTGGCTGAGGGCCGACAACTGCGACGCCGAGGGAATCATCGACCAGGTGGCGCTGGAGCAGTTCATCGCGCGCCTGCCAACAGGAACCGCAGAGTGGGTCCAGTGCCACTGCCCGGCGTCGCTGGATCGGGCCATCGAGCTGGTGGAGGACCATTTGGTGGCTGTTCCGGCGGCAGAACAGCAGACAGCCTCTTCTCTTCTCTCCTCTTCTCTCTCTCTCTCTCTCTCTCTCCCCCTCCTCCTGTGTCCCGTCCTCACCCCATTCCCCCACCACGGAGGCGGGGGCCGGCACCACCCCAGGCGGCCCGCCGCACCTGTGGTGCCCTCCCGTTTCTCCCTTCTGTGTCTGTCTCTCCCCCCCCTCAGGTGAGTGAGCCCCAGAACACCGGTGCAGAGAGGAAGCCCGGGCCGGTTTGCTGGCGCTGCGGGGAACCGGGCCACCTCCAACAGCAGTGCACGGCAATGGAGGTGGGCGCGATGGTTCAGATCCCCGACGCGCCAGGAGCCGCCCTCAATCGGGCCAGAGTGTATCGCATACCGGTGAGTATCCAAGGGGATACATATCAGGCGTTGGTGGATTCTGGTTGGATTCAGGCTGCAATCAGACCTCAATTCACCAAAGCCTTGTGCAAAACAAGGCATTGGGGGGAGCACAGGGGGTGGAGGTGTTGTGTGTGCATGGGGACGTTCACAGCTACCCTTTGGTGTTGGTCCACATTATTTTCCAAGGGGAAAAATTTATATTGAAGGCGGCGGTTAATCCTCGCCTTACCCACTCTTTAATTTTGGGGACTGATTGGCCGGGATTTCGGGACTTAATGACACACTTAGTAAAGAGTGGGTCCTGCCATTTAACAGGGGGAGGTCCCAGTGTTGCTTTGGCGGGAGCAGCTGTCACAGAGCCATCTACATCATCTCCGCGTCAGAGTGAGGAGCCGCCGACCCCTCCTCTCTCTGTTGGGGAATCCCTCGCAGATTTCCCATTAGAGCAGTCGCAAGACGAGACTCTGAGGCATGCGTTTGACCAAGTGAGAGTAATCGATGGTCAAACACTCCAGCTGAACGCCATCCCGTCCTTCCCCTACTTCGCGGTTATGAAGGATAGGTTATACCGAGTGATGCAGGACACTCAAACTAAAGATCGAGTCACGCAACTTTTAATTCCGAAGAGCCGCCGGGAATTGGTATTCCAGGCGGCTCACTTTAATCCCATGGCTGGACACTTAGGGCAGGATAAGACACTAGCCCAAATAATGGCCCGATTCTATTGGCCGGGGATTCACGGCGATGTCCGTAGGTGGTGTATGGCGTGCCGCGAATGCCAGTTAGTAAATCCAGCGGCCATTCCAAAAGCGCCTTTGCGCCCTCTACCATTAATCGAGACCCCGTTCGAAAGAATTGGGATGGATCTCGTCGGGCCATTAGATCGGTCAGCATGAGGGTACCGCTTTATATTAGTTCTGGTGGACTATGCAACGCGATACCCGGAAGCAGTGCCCCTGCGCAATATCTCAGCACACAGTATTGCGGAGGCGCTCTTCCGCATTATCTCCCGAGTTGGAATCCCGAAAGAGATTCTGACTGATCAAGGCACCACGTTTATGTTACGGACACTGCGCGAACTGTATGGGTTATTGGGGATTAAGCCGATCCGCACCAGCATGTATCACCCACAAACGGACGGTTTAGTGGAACGGTTCAATCGCACCCTCAAATATCATTAAAAAATTCATAAGTGAGGATGCACATATGGGATAAGTGGCTCGAGCCCTTGTTGTTTTCAGTGCAAGAGGTCCCCCAAGCCTCCACGGGGTTCTCCCTGTTCGAACTATTATGTGGGCGTAAGCCGCGTGGCATTCTAGATGTGCTGCGGGAAAATTGGGAGGAGGGACCTTCACAAAGTAAAAACGAGATTCAATACGTTATGGACCTGCACGCAAAACTCCACACGCTCACCCACCTAACCCAGGAGAATTTGCGGCAGGCCCAAGAACAGCAAGCCCGCCTGTACAACAAGGGTACGCGCCTTAGGGAGTTCACACCGGGATAAGGTCCTCGTACTATTGCCCACATCGAGCTCCAAATTGCTTGCCAAGTGGCAAGGACCCTTTGAGGTCACACGGCGGGTCGGGGACATCGACTATGAGGTGAGGCGAACGGACAGGGGTGGGGCACTACAGATTTACCACCTCAACCTGCTTAAACTCTGGAATGAGGAGGTCCCCGTGGCATTGGTGTCGGTGGTTCCGGAGAAGGCAGAGCTGGGGCCGGAGGTTCAAAAAGGGGCATTGGCATCAGGTATCCCTCCGGTTCCCTGTGGAGACCACCTCTCCCCAACCCAACTCGCAGAGGTCGCCCAGTTGCAGACCGAGTTTTCGGATGTGTTCTCGCCCCTGCCTGGTCGCACTAACCTCATAGAGCACCACATAGAGACGCCCCCGGGGGTGGTAGTGCATAGCCGCCCTTACAGGCTACCCGAGCACAAAAAAAAGGTGGTTCGGGAAGAACTCGAGGCCATGCTCAAAATGGGCATCGTCGAGGAGTCCCACAGTGACTGGAGCAGCCCGGTGGTCTTGGTACCCAAGGCCGACGGGTCGGTCCGGTTCTGTGTGGACTATAGAAAAGTCAACGCGATGTCTAAATTTGACGCGTACCCAATGCCTCGTATTGATGAGTTGCTCGATCGACTCGGCACTGCTCGCTTTTATTCGACACTGGATTTGACGAAGGGATATTGGCAGATCCCCTTGACTCCACTATCCCGAGAAAAAACGGCCTTTTCCACACTGTTTGGTTTACACCAATTCGTCACACTTCCGTTTGGGCTGTTTGGGGCGCCCGCTACGTTTCAGCAGCTGATGGACAGAGTCCTCCGCCCCCAAGCCACTTATGCGGCCGCTTATCTAGATGATATCATTGTCTATAGCAATGACTGGCTGAGGCACCTTGAACATCTGAGGGCTGTCCTTAGGTCGCTGAGGCGAGCGGGTCTCACAGCCAACCCAAAGAAGTGTGCGATTGGGCAGGTGGAAGTACGGTATCTGGGCTTCCACTTGTGCAACGGGCAGGTGCGTCCCCAAATTAACAAGACCGCAGCAATTGCAGCCTGCCCGAGGCCCAAGACCAAAAAGGGGGTGAGACAGTTCCTGGGGCTGGCTGGCTATTACCGTAGGTTTATACCTAGTTATTCGGATGTCACCAGCCCGCTGACTGATCTCACTAAAAAGGGGGCACCAGATCCGGTCCAGTGGACGGAGCAATGCCAGCGGGCTTTTTCTGAGGTAAAGGCTGCACTGTGTGGGGGGCCACTTTTACACTCCCCTGACTTTTCTCTCCCCTTTGTGTTGCAGACCGATGCGTCGGACAGAGGGCTGGGGGCGGTTTTGTCCCAGGAGGTGGAGGGGTAGGACCGCCCCGTCCTGTACATCAGTAGGAAGCTGTCGGTGCATGAGGGGCGCTACAGCACCATAGAAAAAGAGTGTCTGGTGATCAAGTGGGCGGTCCTCGCCCTCCGTTACTACCTGCTGGGGTGCCCTTTCACCCTCTGTTCGGACCACGCACCCCTCCAGTGGCTCCACCACATGAAAGATGCCAACGCGCGGATCACCCGTTGGTATCTGGCACTCCAACCCTTCAATTTTAAGGTGGTCCACAGGCCGGGGGCGCAGATGGTCGTGGCGGACTTCCTCTCCCGTCAAGGGGGGGGGGGGGGGGGGGGGGGGGTCGGCTGCAGGCCGGACAGCCGCCCGGCCTGAGTCGGGCAGTGGGGGTATGTGGCAGCGGGGGCGTGGTCAAGCGCCGGTCTGTGACAGGAGGGCGGAGTCAGGGAAGGTAAGTGGCAGAATCACTACACCTGACTGCAATTAACCTGTGTTTGTGTGTGTCTTCCCAGTGACTGCACCCTATTTAGGTAGGGAGAGCGAGAGCAGAGGAGATCATCCCCGAACTAGACGCCGGTTGTGTGTGTGTGTGTGTCTGTTTGGTGCAGATTGTTCACTGAAAAGTGTGGCAATAAAGCCTATTTTTGAACCTGATCTCTGTCCTGCCGTCCTCTGTGCTTCACCCACGCATACTGAACTGCCACACCATATTATATTCATCTGTGTCATTATTAAGAAAGTACCTTGGATAATTTGTATATCTTGACCCATTTTTTATAATACTGTTCAAAGTGCTCCAAATTACTTTGATATTATTTCTGTTATTGTTTAATAATTTCTTATAATATTCTTTCTTAGCAGCCCTTATAATATTAGTTAATTTATTTTTATATTTTTTATATCTATCCTCTGCCTCTTTAGTTTCCTGCTTTATGAACTCTTTATACAAAGTATTTTTCTTTTTACAGGCATTTTGTAAACCCCTTATAATCCATGGACATACTGTATGTTTGATTTTTTACTGTATTGAACAACTGGGCAATTTTTATTATGTAATGATATAAATATCCTCATGAATTCCTCATATGCTTTATTTATGTCTTTTAGTCGGTATATTTCATCCCAATTTTGTACCAGCAAGTCATTTCTAAAAGTGTTAATTGATTCCTTTGATCTAAGTCGTCTGAAAAGTTTTGTGTTTTCTGGTTTATTATTCCCAAATTCAGTTTCATAAACTGAGAAAACTGGTCAATGATCACTGATATCATTTATCAATAGTCCACTTACTAAATTGTCATTAAAATTGTTAGTGAATATATTGTCTATGAGGGTGGCTCCGTGTGAGGTGATTCTGCTGGGTCTAGTAATTTTCAGGAAAAAGGCCATACTGTACATTGTGTTGATAAAATTGTCTGTCATTATGTGTTTATTTGGATTGAGCAGGTCAATATTGAAGTCTCCGCATATGAAGACTGTTTTGTGACTCACTTTTGAAAACATTTCCTCTATCCAGTTATTGAACACCTCAATACTAGAATCTGGAGCGCTATACGTATATACAACTAACAATTAAATTTTTATGTTTCTCTCTGCAAATTTCAACTGTTATGCATTCCAGTGTGTTGGTGAACATTTATAATGAACATTTAAATTAGTTCATGAGCATGATATTGTTGCATGTTGGATGATTTAAATCAAGACTCATTTTAGGGCTTGAATCAAGGATGAAATTATTATTTTAATTTATCTCTGGCGCAGCCTGTCAAAATACTGGACTATAATAATTTTCCGAACCCAAGTCCAAGGCTTTAACTTGAATAATTTTTTATTGTAATTGTTAAGAAGTATTTGATTTGACTGTAATGAACATGGAAAATGGGCACATATTAGATGGCCACAGCAGCATTCTCAAAATATTTTAGAGTCAGAACCAGAAAATGTTATTGTTCAAACAAAACTGCTTATGTTACATCTGCACAGATAAATAGAAAAGGCACCAACAGACATGGAATAATATAAAAGTATAGAGCTAATATAAAAGCTATGTATTATAAATATGATAAAATAAATAAAGCACATATGGGGAGCCAAAAACCAGACCTTTATCCTTTTTATTAACAGAGTTTATCACTGATGATTCCAAGTCTACCAGCGCAGTGGGGAGAATGCTACACTTTCTCCAGTGTATTCTTAGAAGTGTACAAGGAACCTAGCTTTCTCCCCCAGCCAGCTCTCCAGGCACAGTCCCTCCCTCAGGAAACCAGCCATTGGAAAAAATGCAACTCCTGCTTGGAGCATAGAAATCAAAGTACTCAACTTGTAGCCCCTGCATTAACATGTAATGCACTTATATGCTAATTCACTCAGGGCTCCTACTGCTATCCTTTGGATACACCGCAGGCACTTCCAAACCAGACAGTTGACAGTGCCATGGCAGGATATTGCCTAAAATAGCTCTGTTACTTCCTGTGGGGAAAAAAACAACAACCATAAGCAGAAAATAATTTTTAAAAGATACGTTTTTGCCAGTTTTGTTGATAAATTTATTTAATTTCTTTTGTTGTATATTTATGAATTTAATATGAGAGGTGGGATGCTACAGCAATAGGAAAGCACATTGTAAAAGAAATAATAGGTACATAAGATTTTGTTAGGATTTCAAATCTTGAATTTTTGAGGTTTTCAGTCAAAAGTGACATTTGTGGCAGAAATTAACTAATGCAATCACAGAAGTGACAATCTTAGAATTACAAGGTTTTGACATCTCATTTATGAAATATTAAGAATGTCACATACAGAAAAATAGGAATCTAATGCTTAAATTCTTTGTATAAGTCACATGGAAAAAAAAACAAAATAAAAACTGCACGGTATTATAAAAAAGTGTTAATCACCACACGATGGATACTCTCAATATAAGGAGCTCTCGATGATCATAACCAAGAAGGGAAAACAATTATTCAGACATCCATGTGAAACCAATGCACTGTTTTACACTTTTACCTCCTACAACAGCATCACCTAAATATTTATTACATGTAATGGTTTTTTTTTTAATAATTTGGTTCACTGTTGGATATATACAAATATAAATCTCCACCACTGAGCATATGTGCTGCAGGGTATTAAGTGTCAGTACACCAGACATCTCCTGGAAAAAAAAATCTCCGTATGAAAATAAAATCATCAGCTCAATAAAAGAACATTATACGTATATATCACTGTACACGGGTGAGCGTTATTTAAGTTGAATAGAATGAGACTAAAACCTGGAGAAAGTCATTTATCTTTTCTTTCCTAAGGGGTGAGATGGAGTGCTGGGAGGGCAGAGTGGAGCCTTCCCTCATCTCTCAGCACCATTCCTGCGTAATTGAGCAGATGATTAGTGTAACAATCACCAACACAACACCAGCTGTCTGGATGTGAAACAGCACAAACACTGCCACCCCTATTTCATTACACCCCTTTGGCACACCTCTATTTTCAGGAATGTAAAAGACCATATGGCAGTCATAAAGTCAGACTCAGCCTATAGCTTGATCTGCTTCCTAACATTCACAGGCCAATTACTCTTCTAATCTGGAGGACTAATTTTTTTTTCCTCATTCAAGGCACGAGAGAATGAAACACTGCACTCTGGTTCTGTCTGGATATTAAAGGCATTGCCCATTTTCTTCAGTCAATATACCCTTGTAAGTTGTGTTAAACTGAGCACGTCATTTGATTGGAGCTGTCACATGGCTTCAGTACTAACACAGTATTCATATGCCTTTCTACTTTTCTCCAGTTTGGATTTCATGGCAGAAATCTCAGCAGTGATTCAATGATTTTACAGTCACTTACAACATCATTTGATTAAGATATATTTAGCCAGGTACAAAATATATCTTGGTATTAGACTATACACATTTTGTTTATTTGGCTATTGCATTAAAAAAAAACAATTGCATAGCACTATTACAGTAATGGTAAGAGCAGGCAGCTAGTGTAAAAGATGACAAATTAATCAAAGTGAAACGACTTAAAATACATGTTTAGGTCAACATTGATAAGTGTTTCTAATCTTAAGAGTTAGGAATATCCCATCAGCACGTCTGCTCCCTCCACCTGCAGAGCACTTGCCCACCCACTGAGTAATGAAAGTGCATTCCTCGCATTTACTGACACTTTAGCTTCTCCTGTTTTATGTTAAGCAATAAAAGTCTAATGATATTATCAAATATTTATTATTGTACAATTGAGGATAGCCTCAGTGCAGTCAATATTTGCAAACAGACGGACACAAATGGGCATGTAAGATAATATTGTTAAAAATATTCCATACAATCTGGAGGATGTGGCGGTGTCTTTTTTATAATTGTGTACTGAAATTTGTAATGTTTCTACTATTTCATTCAGTTTTACTTATATTAGTAATTATACAACATTGGAGTTTTTCCTGCACTAGTTCTCTTTCCATTATCATATTTATGTACCTTCTTTTCCTGAAAGATGCACCTTGTGTCTAGCACTCTTCATTGGCACAGAAATATGAAAACATCGTCTATCAAGAACACATATTTAAAAACTGTAACTCTTCCTGAATCACATCTACCTGGTAAAAAGCAAAAAAGATGTTATGTTCTACTAAGGGCACAAACATTTCGAAAATTAATTTACTAAGCATTTTGTATTATGATACTAATTTTCTTACCAATAAACTGAAATTAATGCCCATGCCATTGCCCTAAGCATTTTGTGTGGAATGAATCCACCAACTGACACAATGTTTTTCATTACTGAAAGGAAATTCAATTCATTAAAATCAACCATTACAAACAACAATACTCACTTCAAGCAAAACTCCCATTTATTTGTTCTGACCCTTATCTCTCATTTATTTTGGATATAACTCACATGTCAAATATAATTAAGAAAAGATAAAATACTTTTTTTTTGCATTCTCTATGCATACTCCCATAATGTCTTCAGCTTTTGATTTACAGATCTGAATATAAGAGAGTGATCTGGATATAGTCTGAACATGCCAAATATTTTCATTAGTGGTGCTAATCGCTGGGCCCCGTGATCATCTGATGAGAGGAAGAGATTCATTAGAAGGCCTGTGCTTCAACTTTCACTAGTCATGTCTAAACAAAGTCTGGCCTGTTAATGGATGGACTACAGAAGGAGCAGGTGGGAGCAAGCAGACATTCCTCTCACACAGACCAGTAGCACTGACCAGCCCATGTTCTCATTTTAGTATATATCTCATGCCACTTACTCCTTTCAGTACCCCATGGTGTACTGCATATTGTACAATTTATGACAAAAGCAGAATTATTTCCTATCTTATGAAATGCATTATCTATTACATATTCTATTATACAGTGCCAGTCAAAACTTTGGACACACCTACTCATTCATAGGTTTTTCTGTATTTTGACTATTTTCTACATTGTAGAACAATACTGAAGACATCAAAACTATGAAGTAACATCCATCATCCATTATCTGTTGCCGCTTATCCTGTTCTACAGGGTCACAGGCAAGCTGGAGCCATTCCCAGCTGACTATGGGTGAGAGGCAGGGTACACCCTGGATAAGTCACCAGGTCATCACAGGGCTGGCACAAAGACACAGACAACCATTCATACCTACAGTCAATTTAGAGTCACCAATTAACCTAACCTGCATGTTTTTGGACTGTGGGGGAAACCGGAGCACCCAGAGGAAACCCACGCAGACACGGGGAGAACATGCAAACTCCACACAGAAAGGCCCTCGTCAGCCGCTGGGCTCGAACCCAGAACCTTCTTGCTGTGAAGCAACAGTACTAACCACGACACCACCGTGCCACCCCATGAAGTAGCATGTGGAACATCTCATCTCATTATCTCTAGCCGCTTTATCCTTCTACAGGGTCGCAGGCAAGCTGGAGCCTATCCCAGCTGACTACGGGCGAAAGGCGGGGTACACCCTGGACAAGTCGCCAGGTCATCACAGGGCTGACACATAGACAACCATTCACACTCACATTCACACCTACGGTCAATTTAGAGTCACCAATTAACCTAACCTGCATGTCTTTGGACTGTGGGGGAAACCGGAGCACCCAGAGGAAACCCACGCAGACACGGAGAGAACATGCAAACTCCACACAGAAAGGCCCTCGTCAGCCGCTGGGCTCGAACCCAGAACCTTCTTGCTGTGAAGCAACAGTACTAACCACGACACCACCGTGCCGCCCCATGAAGTAGCATGTGGAATATATATGGAATTATGTGATAAACAACAAATGTTGTGTAAAAATATGTGTTTCATAATTTAGATTCTTCAAAGTAGCCACTGCTTACCTTGACACTTTACACACTATTGACATTATCTTAACCAGCTTCATGAGGTAGTCACCTGGAATACTTTTAAATTAACAGGTGTGCCTCGTCAAAAGTTAATTAGTGCAATTTCTTGCCTTCTTAATGCATTTGAAATCATCAAAGTGTAAATATTAAATAATAAATAAAAATACAGTAAATAACCCTTTTCTACAACTGTAGTAATCCATATTATGCCACGAACTGCTCAACTAAGTAAAGAGAAATGACAGTCCATCATTACTTTAAGACATGAAGTGTCTTTTAATTAATAAAAATAAAGAAAACCAATTGAATTAGAAGGTGCATCCAAACTTTTGACTGGTACTGCATATAATAGATTATATAATACATTATCTATGAAATGTATTATCCTCACTACAAAATATTATTTGTTTGTCTGTATGACTTTGCACCAATTTTCACATTTTATTTAAAAAATATTTTTTTGCACAGTTATTTCAAAGTGCCAGTTCATCATGAATGAGGCACTAATTTGATATTTGTTTGGTCTTTTTTTCCCCAAAAAGGAAAAGTGCTTAATAGAGTGATTGTTGTAGGAGTGCAAGGTAATGAGAGGCAATGCTAAACCAAAGGCTAGAATAACACAGCCCAGTGTAGGCATAGCTAGAATACTTCACCATTTTAATAAGAGATTAGTGGGCACCCTCCACCTGTTTCTGTGGCTCAGGAGCTTGGCAACGATCCGTGTGGGCCTTGGTGCGAGACCATACATCTGTTTGGCATGTTGCACATTTCAATCCCAGCTCTGCCACAGGCTTCCTGAGCTCACAATGAAATTAGTGTGTTCTGCATGAGTCGGGCCCTCGACTACACGGCCGTTTGTTTTTCACCACAGCAAAGTCAACAGCTGTAGCTGTATTTGAAGTCCACCTAAAACCGCCAATTAGTCCAGTGGCCAAGGAGGAAGAAAAACTGAGACTGCGCCCTCGCTTTTGATGGGCTATAGGGTTGGCTCTGTAGGAACTAAATGTTATTTCTGCACTCAATAGCCCACTGACATATTTTATCCAAGTCAATATTTTGCACCAACACATTTTAAATCCTGTTGGAATATAGAGTGCTACCTGAGGGTGTATCCTTGAGAGCTGTTCATACTAGACAGGTATTTGCAATGGGGCTGTGGCTGAGGAGATTTGAAGCATGCCACAGTCAGAAGAATGTTGCACACCTGATTCAGTTTCTTCTCTCATGCCTAAACTTCACACCTCCTCAGCACAGCCAAACTGAACACACAGCAAACAAAGCACAGCTCTGCCAAAGCATGTACATGGATCATTCATTACTGCTCTGAATTCCCCCTGTGAACAATAAGGTAAAGTAAATTAATGCTGCCCAGGTTAAAGGCCTTGCAGAATTATGACAGCCTGAAGGGAAATCCTGAGAGATAACTAGTCCTAATGAGATTTAGAATCTCTTCAGGCATCTATTAAATGCTTTATCCTCCAAGTTGCTGCACCTGTTGTTAGGCTGTCGTACAGCAGTGAGAGTTGTTAGGCTATTTTACACTCCTCATATTGCACCATGTTAGCAATAAACCAAAAATAATGAAGGTTTATCTCAGTCCAGGTGGGAAAAAAAATAAACTGCTCCATAGACAACATTTGTGCATTCTATATTACATTAGGTTTTCTCTTTCAAAGAGCACACCCTAGGGCCTGTAATGACAAGGAAAGTTGTGAGATTTAATCTGTCTGTGTTTGTCCTACAGCTGTCACAGACTTAAGAGAGAGTGAAAGACACTTATGAGGATTGCAGTCCTGTGTTCTTAGGCATGCTCAGATTGTGAATGTCTCTACTAGCTGAATTCTCTGAGGCCTGTTTCTTTCCTTGCCATTGACCTGCTGTTTTCCGATAGACCCCTGTTGTGGTGAATCAGCCTAAATACACAAACAGTAAAGGGTCTAACACAATAGCACTACTGAAAGTCCTCTCCCTTCAAATATGGCCATTGTCAACTAAGGCCCTGTCCACACGGCAACGGATTCAGGTGAATCTGATAAAATTGTTTATCGTTTCGGCCTGGCGTCCACACGGCACCAGCGTTTTGGGTGCCCCAAAACGAAATCTTTTGAGAACAGGTTCCAGAGTGGAAAAATCTGGCAACGGCGCCATTGCGAAGTCGTCTGGATGAGTAGAACAGATTTGTTTACGATGACGTCACAACCACATGAAAATCCCGCCAGCAAAAATAGGGAAAAAAAAGGAGCGATCTCACCTCTTCAGATGTTGGTTTAAGTCCGACAATACATTCCTCAAAAAGGGCGTAGAAGAACAAAGTAATCCATCAACGTGTAGCATTCAATTTATTCCGGACCATTAAAGAATTCTGGAGGATCTCAGAATGTTGGCGTACCGGCTTCCATCTACCCCTGTTCATTCTTCTCTCTCTCCATCTACCCCCGTTCATTCCTCTTTCCGCGTCTCCATTCAAAAAATGAGCAGGTGATTTAAAGGGACTATAGCCATAGGACAGGGAGTGAGAAGGTGTGCGCATGTGACAGTGACAGGGAAGAACCTAGGCTCATGCTCGCCCTGAATTTCTCTTAAAGTGAAGGCAGAAGAACGTTCAGCGCCTGGCCAGGCTTTCTATGTATTAATTTACATAGACGTTTTAATATGAAATATAAATAAGTGTCTTAGACAATAGATACTATTTTACGCTACTGACTAATAATCAAAACTTTATGTGGCTGATGCTACAGAAGAAGGGGTTTATGCGCATGCGTCTACTTCTTCTATTGTTCTGGTGTCTCCGATGGGACCGTCTTACAGCGCACGTAGAGGTGTGGCATGTGTATTGCATCGTTTTCAGCAAGCGTTGCGTTGCCATATGAACCTGATATTTTACTGATCCGTTGCCCATGTGGACGCGATATTTTAAAAAAAAAATCTCGTTGCCGTTGTGTGGATGTAGCCTAATTGAGTTAGAACAGACCCAAACCTTCATACAGGAAGCAATCTGTCAAAATCTTGTCACGTTCCCAGTTACATGGATCGGTTAGACCTGCCCTAAATAATTCAGTGCTTTCCTTTTCACCTTTAATGTTTAGACCTTTTTTACTGCATTAATAAATAAATAAATAAATACATACATACATACATACAGACAGATTCCTGATAGAAAAATGGAAGGGAAGTATACACATAATATACTGTACATTATGATATTTAACGTATTCACCCCAACTATCATGCCAGACACATATGCAGCAACATATTTTAGTCTAATAACACAGGACAGATCAAACCCCATCCACCAGATGAGTCACTAATTAATAATGTAATATCAGTAGACCAGTAATAGTACTTTGGTTTATACAGTTAGGAATTCAAGCCATGCTAGAGATTTAACCCCTACCTGCCCAATTGTCTCTAACTGAACAAGGTATGTGAGGCCATCCCTGGTGTACTGATCCACGATCAGCTGTTAGGCGTTAGGTAAGTAACATAGTGTCTGGACCACTATAGTCACACAATCCTGGGCTGCCACCTGCACCGCGTCAAACACTGAGTAAACTAATGAATCACATGTCATACTTTTTTTACATATATTTTATATTCTCCATCTATACTAAGTAATCTGTAATCCAAGTGAGGTAGAGACACAGACCAATTGGTATTTTCATCAAACTCTAGCTTTATTACATTTTAGCAAATAAAGTGCTATGAAAATTAGATAGCCTCAGTTAAACGTTGCTGGGAGGCATAGTTATTTGCCACTTGCATCACACTGATTAGCAGAGGAGGGAAGACATGACGAGGGGAGGCACTTCACATATGTAAAATGTCTCTCTGATGGCAGCCCCCTGAAACACCTGTCAATCAGTCCAGAGGAAGTTGGGTAGGTGCAGCAAGTGTGTAAAGGAGCAGGGCCAAGGCTCCTTTCGCTGAGCTTGAGCTATACCCAGTGGGAGAGCTGATCTAGACCCTGCCCATGCCCAGCAGGTCTAGGCCAGCCCGTATGAGCCTAACCGCAGGCAAGCCAAGTCCTAAACAAGCAAGCCTGCTGAGTCTCAGACAGAACAAGCCTGCTGCTGTCGAAGACTATAAATGGATGGCAGGACAATGGTCAGGCAGTGGCAGGACAATGGAATTAGCTGCCAATTTGTATCACTTCCCTTCAGGTCCCAGAACCATCTTATCCTGTTAAGGAGCTGCTCTCAGCTGGGGCTACACAGCGCTACTTTGTGGAAGAAGCAGGATAAGTGAGATAAAGCCCTTGTTATCCCACTTTTCCCTCAAAGAGATTACAATCTTTGCTGTGGTGCGGCTTTTTCGGTGGTGTTCTCATGTCGACTGGTGCTTCCCACGCTTGACTGACACCAAGCCCCAGGAGGTGTCATTCCTTCAGGACACATCAAGTGTCGCATCACTGTAAGAGCTCAGTGTCCTCATCAGGTGCTGAGGGCCAATCACTGCATGTGACATACCAGACTCTTTCTGGCATCTTCTGCCTAGCTTTTCTGCACCAGCTGGGGGTAGGAGCACCGAACAGGCAGCAGAAAGAGGGGAGTGTAAGAGGGACAGAGCTTGAATGGAGGAAAGCGTGCTGCCTTTTGCGTCAGGGGGCAGCATGAGTGGAATGTACGAGTGATAATGGGCTGTGGCGGGTTGGTTCTGTTCGCCTGATGCCACAATAGCGTCTTTGACAGCTGAGAGAACGGTGCTTTTGTGTGGGCCTGCCAGTGACACTACACATTGTTGTGAATGCTCCACATAGCTGGCATTCTGCCTCGTGCCTTCCTCTGTGTTCTAGGCTTATCAAAAATTCCTTCTTCTTTCTGTCTTGCACTTCTTTTTGTGTGGCTGCACATTGTGGTAGCAGCTACTGCTGAGGGCAATGGACCCTTGCAGAATGTTTTATTTAAATATCAGCAACCACTGGGAATTGCTTCATTAAAATAACTTACAAATCCTTAGAATGATAAAAATAAAAAGGTTTTTTAAAATGGTGTTAATGCCATTTTGGTATAGTCTTTCTGTCAAGCTATTCCATCTATTATAAATAATCATGAAACAATAATCATCAAAGCAATTCATATTATCAAAATAAAAAACTTAAAGACTCATAAATACAATTTTGAAGGGAACCTTCCAACAAGTCTGGGCTGCTCTGCTTAGGCTGCTACCCCGGTGACCCGGATCCTGATAAGCGATAGAAAATAGATGGATGGATGGATGGATGGATGGATGGATGGACCTTCCAACAATACATTGGTTTTATTGTTGTGTTTTGTTTGTTTGTTTGTTTGTTTGTTTAATTTTAGCTGAACTTCTGATTCATTATCCTTTCTATGTGTTTATTTGCGATCCTCAGATGGTGGACAGGAGAAAATAGATGAGTAATAAACCAAAGTGGAACAGATTCTTCCAAAGGTACAATACAAAACATAGCCCTCAGCAGTTAGAGGAACATACTTGTTCTCATTTTGCTTTTAATGTCTGAGAATATCTTTTATTTGAAGAGGAGCCCTCATGTCCTGACAAAGGATACACTAATTGAGTTTCCATCTCATGTTTTTTTTTTTGTATTACTGCCCAGGGAAGGAACATTGAAAAAAAATTATGTTAGCTTAGTTGTTCAGTATCTTCTCATTACACTACAGAAAACACCATAAAAGATACAAATCATAAGATTCACTGCATAGTGGTCAATATACATAGTATTTATATATATGTTGTTGGTTTTTTAAAAGGCTAGAGTCCAAAGTGCAGGTGAGAAATTAAAGGGGGGGAAAGGCGTTTTTCTTATGCTGTAGCGGGCATTTTGCTGGCATAGTTTGTTTCCATTTGTCCCTTTAGAAGGAATAACCACTGCAAATCAGTAAAAGGTTATTCTGACTGATCACCTTTATCCTATTTTGAAACATAGGATGACAACGACTCCATACACAGGGCGATGAGGACGAAAATGATGTAAATCATATTCTTGGGTTTCACGTGACATCACATCCGCCTCATTAGTTATTCAAAACTTTAGCTGGTGGTCTACCAAAGCTCAGTTGACAAAGCGTTTGTACGAAGAAAGTGCATTGCTCGCATGAAAAATGCCTTATGCTTGCATTGTTTTAGGTTGTTTGAATCGATCAAACTGTGAAACTGATAGTTCCTTCAGGGTTCCCCGTGAACCAATAAAAAAGGGTACACGAAAACAGGATTTCACAAAAAGACATTGAGAAATGTGGCTTTTGAACTGAAATCAAAAGGAGCTGAGTCGACGCATGCTCGAGTTTGCAGTGATCACTTCCTGAAAGGTTTGTATATCCCTCTCAGCTATGTCGTTAGTGTTTTCCAAGTACTTTTCTTGCTGTGTGTCGTTATTTCACTAGTCATGAAACGCTAAAGTCCCCAGCTGTTTCTTTGTTTACTCCTCACTCCTCACAAAGTCCATATGCATGAAGGTCGCGACAAAATTCTTACCCAGCCATACAGTTACAATGCGCCATGATCACTTCTCCGTCTTGTTTAACTATGATCCAGATCTTTAAAGGGGTTTCTGATGATCTTTGTGAATGATTTAACTGAAAGATAAGAGCCAACACAAGTGAGAATCAAGCAAACTGCTGTTTGTTTATACTTCAACTTGCAGCGCTTCATTATAAAGACACAAATGAAAAGCTTTAAAAAAAACATACTTACACGGGCAAAAACAATACAGGATTCATTTGGCAGCAACTTGATACCGAGGTCCTTTACCCAGCCACATACAAAAAAAGTTGTAAGCCTCCATACTCTTACATACTTTCATCTGTTTTGCGGTGTAGAAGGATGTCTGCAACACCAGATAGTTCAAGATGTCGGGGAACTTGACTGAAGGGTAGTTTTCGAGATCATATGACAAATCCTTCTGTCCCAGACTGGTCGATTCCATTGCACATAGCAATCTTCTGAATATATCTAAAGCGAGCAGTGGCTTCTAGATCACGAGCATAATCTGATAAGTTATCGCTAGTTGTTCACACTATGGCAGCCGTTTTGGTTTGCTTGACCACCAGCTGTTTTACTGGAAGTGAAATCGCTAAGAAAAGTCACGTGACTGAAACCCAAGAAGACTATGACCTTTACAGTCACCAGATCTACATCCTATTGAACAATTAAGGCACATTCTGGATTTTTGTGTTAAACAGTCTCACCAAAATCATAAAATCTGGTTGAAGTATTATATTTTAGAAGAATGTACAGCTCTAGAGTCTTGGGTCAAGGTGTATTTAAGCTGTTCTGGAAGCTTGTAGTGGCCCAACACCTAACTAAAATACTTTCTGTTGGTTTTTCATTTGTCAGCCATCTGTAGCTTGTTGTTTCACAATGACTTGGATGGGTAAGATAAACAGACCCGTACACAGCATTTGTAAGTTTATTAGGTTTACCTACCTTCAACATTTACTCACCAGACTTTTTATTGGGTAGACCTACCAAGTCACGAGGGGCACCTGAGTGTTATTTGGACAGGATAAGATTTCTGAACTTATGTCTAATAAGTTACTGGTGGATGTCTGGAGAAATTATGATTGTTTGTGAGATAAGCAATTTCTGATTAAATCCCAGATGTGTGTATATTCATGAAGTATGCACAATTGTCACACCAAAGATTCTATGTACACATATCTTTAATGAAAATTTATTATTTTTACTTATATTATAGCTGCTTGTTGGAGGGCTTGTGTCAGCACAAATTATGCTTGATCATTATTAGGTTACATGTCCATAACGATATCTGTGTGGGCTGTACCTATGCTAGGAGCTCAAAGTGCCCAGAAGCATTGCTTTGAGGACAAGTCCTTTTAAATGTTGTCTGTATTATTTTATCTGTTGTCGTTGTCTGTTTTAAACTCAGCCAATACTTGATTTTGGTTTGGTTTCAGAAGGAGACAATAGAAAAGAGCACTTCCTGGAGGGATTTTATATTGAAGAAAAAGTATTAGTACATGTCACTTCACATGGAATATACTGTGTTTGATTTGGGGTTATTGCAGGTAATTTTAGTAGGTAAAATACAATGATTTTTTTTTCAGACGTGGGAATAACTGTACATAATAGATGCTGGCATGACAGATTTGCACAGGACTAATATCCCAGAGATAAATCTGTAATGCACCAGTATAGAACACTGGAGTACTGTTGTGTTATATCCTAGTGCATCTCAAACAATTAGAATATCATGAAAAAGTTCAATATTTTCGATCAGTTATTGAAGAAAGTGAAAATTTAATATATTCTAGACTCATTACACATAAACTAAAATGTTTCAAGCATTTTTTTATTTTAATTTTGAGAATTATGGCCTACAGCGAAAAAAAATCTCAAAATATTAGAGTATTTCACTTCGACTTTGAGTAAAACAGTATAAATACTGTGTATTTCTCAGTCTAGTTCAGTACATGCAACCACAATCATGGGGAAGACTGCGGACTTGATTATCATTGACACCCTCCACAAGGAAGGTAAGCCACAGAAGGTTATTGCAGAAAAGGCTGGCTGGAAAAGGTGCACAAGCAACAGGGATGAGAGGATTGTCTTTGAGAGGATCGTCAAGAAAAGTCGATTGAAGAACTTGGGAGAGCTTCACAAGGAGTGGACTGAAGCCAGTGTCAGTCCATCCAGAGCCACCTCACACAGACATCTTCAGGAAAGGGGCTACAACTGTCACATTCCTAATATCAAGCCACTCCTGAACCAGAGACAACGTCAGAAGCATCTTACCTTTGCTAAGAAGAGAAAGAACTGGACTGTTGCTCAGTGGTTCAAAGCCCTCTTTTCAGGTGAAAGTAAATTTTGCAATTCCTTTTGAATTCAAGGTCCTAGAGTCTGGAGGAAGAGTGGAGAGGCACAGAATCCAAGGTGTTTGAAGTCCAGTGTGACGTTTCCGCAGTCTGTGATGAGTTGGGGTGCCATGTCATCTGCTGGTGTTGGTCCATTGTGTTTTATCAAGTTCAAAGTCAAGACAGCCATCTACCAGGAGATTTTAGAGCACTTCATGCTTCCATCTGCTAACAAGCTTTATGGAGATGCTGATTTCCTTTTCCAGCAGGACTTAGCACCTGCCCACAGTGTCAAAACTACTACCAAACAGTTTACTGACCATAATATTACTGTGCTTGACTGGCCAGCCAACTCGCCTGACCTGAACCCCATAGAGAATCTATGGGGTAATGTCTAGATGAAGATGAGAAACGCCCGGCCAAAAAATACAGATGAGCTGAAGACCACTATCAAAGCAGCCTGGATTTTAATAACACCTCAGCAGTGCCACAGGCTGATCGCCTCCATGCCACCCTCCATTGATGCAGTAATTTGTGATAAAGGAGCCCCAACTAAGTGCTGAGTCTATATTCTAATAATTTGAGATACTGGATTTCTGATTTTCATGATCTATAAGCCATAATCATCAACATTAAAAGAAAAAAGGCTTGAAATTTTTCACTTTATGTGTAATGAATATAGAATATATGAAAATTTACCTTTTTTAATTAAATTGTGGGGAAAAATCTTTGTGACAGTATTCTATTTGTTTGAGATGGACTTGTGTGTGTGTGTGTGTGTGTGTGTGTGTGTGTGTGTGTGTGTGTGTGTGTGTGTGTGTATACACACACACACACACACACACAGTGGTGCTTGAAAGTTTGTGAACCCTTTAAAATTTTCTATATTTCTGCATAAATATGACCTAAAACATCATCAGATTTTCACACAAGTCCTAAAAGTAGATAAAGACAACCCAGTTAAACAAATGAGACAAAAATATTATACTTGGTCATTTATTTATTGAGGAAAATGATCCAATATTACATATCTGTGAGTGGCAAAAGTATGTGAACCTGTAGGATTAGCAGTTAATTTGAAGGTGAAATTAGAGTCAGGTGTTTTCAATCAGTGGGATGACAATCAGGTGTGAGTGGGTGCCCTGTTTTATTTAAAGAACAGGGATCTATCAAAGTCTGATCTTCACAACACATGTTTGTGGAAGTGTATCATGGCACAAACAAAGGAGATTTCTGAGGACCTCAGAAAAAGCGTTGCTGATGCTCATCAGGCTGGAAAAGGTAACAAAACCATCTCTAAAGAGTTTGGACTCCACCAATCCACAGTCAGACAGATTGTGTACAAATGGAGGAAATTCAAGACCATTGCTACCCTCTCCAGGAGTGGTCGACCAACAAAGATCACTCCAAGAGCAAGGTGCGTAATAGCCAGCGAGGTCACAAAGGACCCCAGGGTAACTTCTAAGCAACTGAAGGCCTCTCTCACATTGGCTAATATTAATGTTCATGAGTCCACCATCAGGAGAACACTGAACAACAATGGTGTGCATGGCAGGGTTGCAAGGAGAAAGCCACTGCTCTCCAAAAAGAACATTGCTGCTCGTCTGCAGTTTGCTAAAGATCAAGTGGACAAGCCAGAAGGCTATTGAAAAAATGTTTTGTGGACAGATGAGACCAAAATAGAACCTTTTGGTTTAAATGAGAATGTTTGGAGAAAGGAAAACACTGCATTCCAGCATAAGAACCTTATCCCATCTGTGAAACATGGTGGTGGTAGTATCTTGTTTTGGGCCTGTTTTGCTGCATATGGGCCAGGACGGCCTGCCATCATTGATGGAACAATGAATTCTGAATTATACCAGTGAATTCGAAAGGAAAATGTCAGGACATCTGTCCATGAACTGAATCTCAAGAGAAGGTGGGTCATGCAGCAAGACAATGACCCTAAGCACACAAGTCGTTCTACCAAAGAATGGTTAAAGAAGAGTAAAGTTAATGTTTTGGAATGGCCAAGTCAAAGTCCTGACCTTAATCCAATCAAAATGTTGTGGAAGGACCTAAAGCAAGAATTTAATGTGAGGAAACCCACCAACATCCCAGAGTTGAAGCTGTTCTGTACGGAGGAGTGGGCTAAAATTCCTCCAAGCTGGTGTGCAGGACTGATCAACAGTTACCGGAAACATTTAGTTGCAGTTATTGCTGCACAAGGGGGTCACACCAGATACTGAAAGCAAAGGTTCACCTACTTTTGCCACTCACAGATATGTAATATTGGACCATTTTCCTCAATAAAAAATGACTAAGTATAATATTTTTGTCTCATTTGTTTAACTGGGTTCTCTTTATCTACTTTTAGGACTTGTGTGAAAATCTGATGATGTTTTAGGTCATATTTATGCAGAACTATAGAAAATTCTAAAGGGTTCACAAACTTTGAAGCACCACTGTGTGTGTGTGTGTGTGTGTGTGTGTGTGTGTGTGTGTGTGTGTGTGTGTAAAGCTATGTAACCTATATGGCCAAATGTTTGTGGACACCTGACCATTTGGGCCTTGTCCAAACATGAGACCTAGCTCAAACATGATAATGCCCACAAAGCACACAATGTGCACAAAGCAAGTTCTATAAGGACATGGTCTGCCAAGGTTGGTGTGGAAGAACTTGGGTGTCCTGCACAAAGTCCTGACTTCAACATCAATGAATACCTTTGGGATGAACTGGAATGCCACCTGCACCCCTGATGTCAGCTCTTGTGACTGAATGGGCAAATCCTCACACTCATGCTTGAAAATCTAGCGGAAATCTTTCCCAGAAGAGTAAAGGTTATTATAACAACAAAGGGGGACTAAATCTGGAAACCTGGAATGGGATGTTCAACAAGCACATATGGGCATGATGGTTAGGTGTCCACAGTCTTATGGCTATATATTGTATGTAGCATCAAATTTGTGAAGAAAGCATGTGTAATCTTCACTCATTCCAAACAGGGGTGCTGTTGCCTGACAGGGCAGATAATTACAACGCCTAACTGTCTTCTATAACTAACAGGAATGGCTTGAGCAAACAGCTACCTTGCAATAAGGATTTCTGTCTGTTTAGACAGCCTGGAGTAAATACAGCTTATGATAAATTTACAACACAATCAGTGTCTTATATGCTTTTAGATTTGAATCATGATGACAATAAAATTGCTGCAGAGATTCTTGAAAAAATGGGGGGAAGCTAAGTGCCATACGCAGTGAGCTGCAGCCAACAGAGCCATCATTATGGCAAGCTGAGGCCTATCCAAGAGGTCACGGTAATGAGGCTGGAATTGAGCCGGCTTCCAGTCCTTTCACTATTCAATGAAAAACAAGGGATTTTATTAAGAGAAAACATCATTCCTTGCCATACTCTAGGGGCCTTCTCTTTGTCACGCAACTGCCATGCTGTGATATAGCCCAATGTTGGCCAGGCCAGTGCTCATATATAGTACCCACATGTGCACTTTTACTCTGTCTCTATCATTCTCTGTCTTGCTAACTCTATCTGTCTCATGTACACATACTTTACAAAGCAAGAAGAGGATATGCTCAAGATCTCACAATACACTCAAGCTTAATAAACACTATTATTGCCAACAAATAGACCATACACATATGGTAGAGACAAACACAACCAACCGTAACACTGTATTTCTACGTTTATAGGCTACTTGAGAGCAAGAAACTCTGTGCAGTTAAATAACATGAATTCGATATAAAATGCACAACGCTATGTTCACACACACCCGTCTGGGCTGGCAAATATACACCCCCAGCTGTTGCACTACCATCCTAATGCCAGCTTGCTATTAAGTTCAGTGTTTGATCTTTTAGTTTGTGCAGCTGTAACATGAATCTGAACATATTTACTTTGTTTATGCCTCACATGCATTCACATATGGAGAATTGATGGGACAGAGAATTACATCAAAGGCACTGCACAATCCAATCCTTACTTTGTGCCAAAAACCTGCTTCTGCAACATGTCAAATAACCAGAAATAGGCAACTTTCACAATCTGGACACTTCTTCAAACCTGAGCTAAACTACATTCAAAGTAATGCTGCATTTGAATACATTAACTTAACCACACATTGTTTTGTATTCTGACCTAAAAGTCTTCAAAATCACACAAGATCAACCGAAAATAATATTTTTGAAGGGCCAACAGGTGAAAAAAAAAAATCAGTTGAAGGTTCTATAAAGAATGCTAGGCAAGCACACTGATTACTTATCCCATTTCATGCTGTTTACTGATCTTCATGGCACCCACCTTGAATACTTTTCTTCTAAAACAAGAGTGAGTACATTTCAGTCACTCATTCTGCAGTACTCCACTTTTCAGAGGGTTCAAAAATCATGACCAAAATGTAAGCTTTTTAAACCTTAGGCCATCATTAGGAGGTTTTGGAACACTTTTAAGGGCGCTTCATGAAATTTATCAGCAGAAGCAATGGGAAGAACTTTAACAAAAGGAATTAAGCATTGTAGCCCACATGGGCATTGGCTTATAAAAGAGAGTGTCTGTTTCTGCATGGGTGACTTTTTCTTTGCAGAAAGGCTTGTAAGGCAATAAATAGTGAGAGCTTAGCAGTTATAAAGCTATGAACTAGCAAGGAATTGAAGGCAAGGGGAGCGGCTTTACTGCCCAATAATAAATATCACTGTGGGGGATGCAAGACAAGAGCCTATTCTTGTTGTTTCTACCACGATATCAATTTAGATGTTTTGCCAAAGGATATGAAAAGCACAACATCAACCAGCAAAAAACACTCCCTATACTCAAAAGTAGGTTAATCTGAAACTGTTCAATAAAGCGTAACGCCCATCTGTGACACATCCACAAAGTCTGTTTAGATAAACCATGAGTTGTTACTCCTACACAGTCATTATAGCACATAAACTGCAAAGGTTTTTATTGCGTATCAGAAATGACTTGTTTCTATGGATGGGTAGAGACTAGTAGGAGTGAGATGAAGAAGGAAGCAGATGTGCAGGAGTGAAAAGAGCTTCTGGGAGGAGAGACAGAAAGAACTCAGTAGTACCTGCCCTCCTGTCTGCTAGTGTGGCCCTGAGAACTTTGCTAATCGGCCCAGTTCTCTCCAAACACAGCACTGGCCCTGAGCCTGCTCCACATTCCACAACTTCCAGACAGCTCTGACTTTATTTTGAGGCAAAAACGGCACCGGCTTTCTCACATGACATTCCCAAAAAAGGCACTGTGGCCCTAGCCTTCCCTGATTGGTCTATATGACTCAACCATTGAGGAATTAAAACAATATGAGGTATAGCAAACCCAGTGGTGAAAGGTGATCCAAGTCTTCAGAAAAGAGGACCTGTGAAGAGGATGAAGATGACAGGAATGCCTAGAGCTTAAACAACACTGAGAACTGTGCACAGCAGCTGAATAAGATGTCATTTAGCTATACAGTGTCAAAACACTGGAACCACACACTATGGCTATTTGCCACTTTTACTTCAGAGCATTTAAACCTATACAGTGTCTTTTACAGGAATGCAAATGGCAATAACTCAGCATAGCCTGGAAAAAATTCTCAATTTATCCAAGCATGGTTTGAACAAGTTAAACTTTCATATAACTGGTCTTACTCCACTGAAACAAATCACTCATTCTTCATTTCCACAGATACCATTGAGAAAAAAAATGAAATTTGATCATGTTCAGTTATTCTGAGTCTAAGACATACTAAAAAGAGACCAATATCATAGCTGTTGTCTTAATTAGTAAATACTAGGTACCCAAGGGGTGGCATCGTGGTGTAGTGGTTAGTGCTGTCGCCTCACAGCAAGACGGTTCTGGGTTTGAGCCCAGTGACCAACAGGGGCCTTTCTGTGTGGAGTTTGCATGTTCTCCCCGTGTCTGCGTGAGTTTCCCCTAGGTGCTCCGGTTTCCCCCACAGCCTAACCTGCATGTCTTTGGACTACTTGGAGGTTCTAAATTGACTGTAGGTATGAGTGTGAATGGTTGTTTGTCTCTATGTGTCAGCCCTGAGATGACCTGGTGACTTGTCCAGGGTGTACCCTGCCTCATGCCTATAGTCAGCTGGGATAAGCTCCAGCTTGCCCGCGACTCCGCACAGGATAAGCGGTTACAGATAATAGATGGGTACCCAAGGAACATGAAAATAGCATCAACGATCTCAGACTAAATAGAACCTTTTGACCATTTCCACCACAATACACATACCTGATGTTCAGCTCATTTTTATAATAGCAGCTATAAAACACTTGAAAAGTTAACATTAGGTTTATAAAAACTCCACTGCAGCTTTATCATAAAAGAAATAATGCATATTTGACTAATCTTGTTAGTCACTATAATGGTCTCAAGTGAAATACTGTTTAATTAAAACTGTAGTTAAAATAAATCAAAATTGTTTTAAAATGCAAAGGATTTTGACCAAAAGGCTACCTTGGAGATTAAAATTACATTTTCTAAATGTCACTGAAGCCTTATTTGTAGAGGCAGTGCATTAAAATATTCATACTCCAATTAAACACTGTAAAATGAAAATGAATGTCATAAATATCACCAGACACCATTATAAAATGGTCTATCTACACACAAAAAAACCCCTTTAATATTTCAGAAGTGTGTGAGATAAAGAGAGAGAGAGATAGTGTGTGTGTGTGCACCGTGTGTGTGTGTGTGTGTGTGTGTGTGTGTGTGTGTGTGTGTGTGTGAGAGAGAGAGAGAGAGAGAGAGAGAGAGAGAGAGAGAGAGAGAGAGAGAATTTAACCAATATTTTATGTTCAATATTTCTCAGAATGAAATATGCAGATGCATGTGAGGACATTAACACTCAACAACTACTTTGTTATTCTGAGTAATGTTTATAAGGTTAATACATTAACAGTTCAGCTCTAACTATGGATATACACTGCAAAGACAGGTTCATTATGCAAACAGTACACTGAGTCAGTGTGCCTCATCTCCTGTTTGAATTGTTTAATTGCCCTGAGCATGTATGACCCACCATGCCTCCTTAAGTTTCTTATTTGCATACAAAACACATCTCTGGGGAAATGCAAATGAATGCCAATTGAGAGCCCAATCATATTCAAAGAATTTGAGCATTTTAAGCATCTTCTTTTTAATTGAACCACTGCCTGCCCTGCCAATACAGTACTGAATCACATGGCAGCAGATAATTGGATCAGCAGTCTTAACATGTTAAGATGTTTGTAATTCAAAGATTTGATTGCTTTTATTGCTACATCCTTAGGCTATATACGGGTGTGCTGTGAGGAGCAATGAAACAAATGAGACATAATAATTCAGTAAACATAGTGCTACTGCCTCACAAAGCAAAATCAATTATGACTGAATTAAATTAAGCTACATAAACTACTGCCACATCAACTACATTCTGATGCCTCGTCAAATATAGCAGTTTTAGTATTTAGCAGCTAAAAATATACAAATGAAAATGTTTAAGCTACGCTGACTCTACTTTATTAACCATACATATCGCAAGAGGAGTGTATGGCTTACTTTTTTTTAAATGGTTTTAAAACTCTGAACAGGTGAGAAAGCTGAATACATGCTATATACACTCTATATTTTCATGAGACACTAAAAAAAAACAGTCCCATTTGGTATTCCATTTGAAATACCAGTCTTTCTATCTTTTTGTGTTGATCCAATTGAAATGCTTGATCTCAAAATTTTAATAAAATGCATTCTTCAGTTGTCCTTGTTCTTGACATTAAGAAGCTTTAATTATCAAAATAATCCTTAAAGAACTCCCAAAGAACATGTACAGTGTATATGTGTACAACCCATCACATCTTATCATTATTTAACTAAAAAGTTATCTTAAGAGGTTGCTAGGAGCAGTGAACTACACCATCTCATAAGAAAAGCCAAATTCCTATAGATTACTTTTTCCAAAAACACAGGGCATATTTAACATTCTTATTTCCTGGGGGAGATTGAAATTGGTTGCAAATGGCTTAATGTGGACTCAGTACTAATTAGACAAAAATTGACAACATTTATCATTTGTCTGAGCTTAGAAACCCCAAAGCATAATTTCCAACATTAAACTGGAATACATTTTCTGCTGTATGGAAACTATTATAAAAAAAAAAAAATCAGACACTAACACAGTGCTACAGCACAGCCTACTGGAAACCAGTGTAAACAGTATTTTACTGACTCTTTAACTTCTTTTTAAATGTAATAATACATTAGGCCTATATAAAGGAGACTGAAAGGTAGTCAAAGCAACTAAAAAAAAAAATCAGTGACTTATACAAAGGCAGGTCAAAATGTATTTGTGCATTTTAGTGGGCAGCACCCTTATGGAAATAAATTCCCACATCCCTGGACACAGACCAGAATGGAAAGGCCTTACAGAAATATGTGATAGAATATTTGCCAGGAGTTTTGCCATTCACTAAATATATGATTTCACTGAAAGCAACTATTGCTAGAACTGGAACTTTATGTAGCAAACACAGACAAGCGGAGTGATACAAACAGTGAAATGTACCAGTGCGGTCATATTTACTTGTCCAGTCAATTCAGGTGACAGGGCTAGCTATTGTATAATACAACCCCAATTCCAAAAAAGTTGGGACACTGTATAAAACCTAAATAAAAACAGAATGCAATGATTTGCAAATCCTTTTTGATCTATATTCAATGGAATACAATACATAGATGAGATATTTCATGTTCAAATGGAGACTTTTTTTTGTAAATAGACCCTCATTCTGAATTTGATGTCTGAAACACGTTGCAAAAACGTTGGGACAGGGGCATGTTCATTCTGGGTCTCTGTTGTCATATTTTGTGCTTCATAACATGCCATACGTTTTCAATGGGAGGCAGGCAGGCCAGTTTAGCACACACACTCTTTTACTATGAAGTCAAGCTGTTGTTACATGTGCAGAATATGGATTGGCATTGTATAAGCAGGGACATCCCTGAAAAAGACATTGTTCTGATAGCAGCATATGTTGTTCCAAAACCTGTATGTACCTTACACACCTTCACAGATGTGCAAGTTACACATGCCATGGGCAGTAACACACTCCCATACCATCACAGATGCTGGCTTTTGAGCTTTGTGATGGTAAAAATCTGGATGGTCCTTTTACTCTTTAACCCAGAGGACATGACATCCATGATATTCAAAAACAATTTGAAATGTGGACTTGTCAGACCACACCACACATTTCCACTTTGCTTCAGTCTATCTCAGATGAGCTCAGGCCCAGAGAATTCAGCGGTGTTCCTAGATGTTGTTGATGGCTTTCACTTTGCATAGTAAATGCAATGACGAATTGTGTTTACTGATAATGATTTTCCGAATTGTTCCTGAGCCCATGTAGTAATATCCTTGATACAAACCCCATTTCCAGAAAAGTTGGGATATTTTCCAAAATGCAATAAAATCTGTGATTTGTTAATTCATGTGAACCTTTATTTAACTGACAAAAGTACAAAGAAAAGATTTTCAATAGTTTTACTGACCAACTTAATTGTATTTTGTAAATATGAATTAAGTTAGAATTTGATGCCTGCAACACACTCAAAAACAAAAAGTTGGGCAAAATAAGACTGAAATGTTTATAGGATATTCAAGCAACACCATTTTGGAAAATTCCACAATAAGCAGGTTAACTGGTAACAGATGAGGGTATCATGATTGGGTGTAAAAGGAGCATGCACCAAAGGCTTAGTCTTTGCAAGTAAGGATGGGTCATGGCTCACCCCTTTCTGCCAAAATTTGTGAGAGAATTGTTAGTCAGTTCAAAAAGAACATTTCTCAATGTAAGATATTTTAGGTCTTTTAAATCTACAGTATGTAATATTGTGAAAAGATTCAGGGAATTCTGAGACATCTCAGTGTGTAAAGTGCAAAGTCAGAAACAACCGTTGAATGCTTGTGACCTTCAAGCCCTCAGGCAGCACTGCCTGAGAAACTGTCATGCTAATGTGACAAATACAGCCACAAATACAGGGTGAAAAAGTGTGATGGTATGGGAGTTCATCAGTGCCCACGGCATGGGTAATTTGCATGATTATGAAGGTACCATTGATGCGGAGGCATATATTGGGATTTTAGCGAGACATATGTTGAAATCAAGGTGACTTCTCTTCCTGGGAAGTCCATGCTTATTTCAGCAGGACAATGCCAGGCCTCATTCTGCATGGGCTATTTCACTTTGACCTTTCTCCTCAACAAGGCATCTCCAGCCACTAACTTAATGGTTTTTGTTGGGGTTTTTTTGCACCATTTTGTGCAAACACTAGAGACTGTTGTGCATGAAATTCCCAGGATATCAGCAGTTTATGATCTCCTAAAACCAACCCTAACTAAAGCAACCACTATCTCTGGTACCAACATCCATGTAATGATCAAAGTTACAGACATCACACTTCTTCATTCTGATGTTTGATGTGGATATTAACTTTAGCTCTTGACCTGTATCTGCATGATTTTTTGGATTGTGCTGCTGCCACATGATTGGCTGATGAAAGGACTGCATGAATGTACAGGCATTCCTAATAAAGTGCACCATGAGTGTAAATACAAAGACACACACACACACACAGGGTCTTTCTGTATCAGTTTTGAGCGAGCTTGTCTGCCAGTTTTTACCATGCTTTTATCAGCTTCACTAATCTGCTTCACCTGATACCCTTGAGTTATCATAAGAGTGTAAACATGTGTCTGGGGTGAATTCTCCTTTCTTGGGCCCAGTGTTTCCTTGGATGTGCTCCAGATCCACTGCAATCTTGACCCCTAAAGGGGGTATATGAATTATGAATGAATTATACATTGTAAGTTTTATGACTCGGTTAGCCTACAGTTTTATCATGACTTTATTTGGGTTGCACGTGGCTGGAACAAATAGTCTGGAATATTTTAATTTAATGACTTCCATGATTTAAATGCTGAAATATGATTGCTTCGGATTAGTGACGCATTGGATGTCTGGATGGATTGGTGAATAACCATTATAGTACCAGGAAGTCCACACTTTAAACCTGGCCACCAGATTAACCATGTTCTTACCAGCTTCAGCTCTTAGCAACTTAACCTTCATCAGGCTGAACCCGGTTCAACCATTTAAGCCAGTTTTGTACACCAGTTTCCAGAGATGGACAGTAACGAAGTACATTTACTTGAGTACTGTACTTAAGTACACGTTTTGAGTTTCTGTACTTTACTTGAGTAGTATTTTTTTGGAAACTTATGACTTTAACTTCACTACATTTGAAAGACAAAAATTGTACTTTTTACTCCACTACATTTCTATCAGGGCGGCACGGTGGTGTAGTGGTTAGCGCTGTCGCCTCACAGCAAGAAGGTCCGGGTTCGAGCCCTGTGGCCGACGAGGGCCTTTCTGTGCGGAGTTTGCATGTTCTCCCCGTGTTCGCGTAGGTTTCCTCCAGGTGCTCCGGTTTCCCCCACAGTCCAAAGACATGCAGGTTAGGTTAAATTGACCGTAGGTGTGAATGTGAGTGTGAATGATTGTCTGTATCTATGTGTCAGCCCTGTGATGACCTGGCAACTTGTCCAGGGTGTACCCCGCCTTTTGCCCGTAGTCAGCTGAGATAGGCTCCAGCTTGCCTGCGACCCTGTAGAAGGATAAAGCGGCTAGAGATAGTGAGATGACATTTCTATCAAGGTCCTCATTACTCGTTACTATGAAGCAGCTTTGAAAGTGGATTTTTTTTTCTTTTCTAAAATGTGATTGTTTTTTTTCACAGGTGACACTGAGACAGCCTGTCAGTCATGTCATACTATAGACTGTATAAAATCGATTCAGTGATTTCTCAGCAGCATTATTTGAACATGATCAGTTGATGGCAGAACGGAAGGAAGCGGTTCTTCTGGGGAATGCATGCACTCATGGCTATACCTAGAACCCTTTCAGTTTTCTGAAAGGAATAAAGAGTCGTTTCATTTTAAATGTTTGCTTTGTTTGCCGAAAACGAACCATATCATGGCCTACAAAAACTCACTGTCCAACCTGCGGAAGCATATTGAGGGATGTAAACATTTTATTCCAAGAGAAAGCTTACAATGAAGTTATCTGTGCTTTTAGAGCTAGTGATAACGTTGCAATAGCTATGCAGTCTGGTTAATCAAATGACTTTCTATGGATTTTCCTGCCAAGTTGCCATCACCTTGTCCACGGCTAACGTTAACACATAGCTAGTTAACTTGGACACTGTTAGTTAGCATGTAAAAATGGAGTTACACTAACATGAATAACGTTAACTTATGTGAAGTCCTTTCAGAAATGTTTTCGCATAATCTTGCCAAATAAACAAAATGTAGAAATCTTTCTTTTCTAGTAGCATTAGCTACCCAATATGATTTTGAGTTTGAAAAGAGTTTGCTAGCATGTCAGGTGGAGCTTCACTGACTAGCTAGCTTAACGTTAAACCACCATGATGGCACAGCATGCGTTCATTTTGTGAATTCACAGAATAATCCAGTCGGTTGCTTCAGAGGCATTAGGTTTTGTAAGCGTTGTGGCAATAATACAACAATGCACTGACAGAAAATGTACTTTTAATACTTAAATATTTTTAAAAGCAAGTACTTCAGTACTTTAACTTAAGTAAACATTTGACTGTACAACTTTCACTTGGGGGCGGCACGGTGGTGTAGTGGTTAGCACTGTCACCTCACAGCAAGAAGGTCCGGGTTCGAGCCCCGTGGCCGGCGAGGGCCTTTCTGTGCGGAGTTTGCATGTTCTCCCCGTGTCCGCGTGGGTTTCCTCCGGGCGCTCCAGTTTCCCCCACAGTCCAAAGACATGCAGGTTAGGTTAACTGGTGACTCTAAATTGACCGTAGGTGTGAATGTGAGTGTGAATGGTTGTCTGTGTCTATGTGTCAGCCCTGTGATGACCTGGCGACTTGTCCAGGGTGTACCCCGCCTTTCGCCCGTAGTCAGCTGGGAGAGGCTCCAGCTTGCCTGCGACCCTGTAGAACAGGATAAAGCGGCTACAGATAATGAGATGAGATGAGATGAGATGAGAACTTTCACTTGTATTGGAGTAACATTTGACCAGTGGAATCTGTACTTTGACTTAAGTAATGAAGCTGGGTACTTTGTCTACCTCTGCCAGTTTCACAAGTTCAGGATCCCTAAAATGGGTTTTCCAGCAGGGTGCTGCTGTTTCTCACTAGACAAATAAGTCCTTTTAAAGCACATTGTTGTTGGGATGAAATTGTAAATAGGATGTAGCTTTTGATAATTGAATCTTTGAATGTTGAATTGGATCTCTGACTGTCAACTTAAACATCTACCAGCTTCCAAACTATCAAAAGTGCACTTTTCCTGATGTAAAAGATTGTCTGAGATGTTACACTTTTAAATCATTTTTTATTGGGCGTAAAACCAGCTAGCAGTTATGCCACACGGGGGCGCTCTTGTCCAAGGAATTACTGGTAACAGAGTTGCCAGTCTATTGTGAAATACCCTCAAAACTAAAGTATGTTAATCCATGTCTTTGCATAGTTTCCTGCTGCATGCTGAACTCGAGTTCATATTTAAGACGTATAGTGTCGTGATAAAGTCGTTACCGTGTCGTCTCTAACATATCGTTAACAGAATGGAAATTAAATTATAACGTCTGAGCAAATACCTGGCAACCATTAACTATGTTGTGACGTCATCACCGTGCGGCCTTTTTCCGGCTTGTCGCACAAATTCCTTCTTCCTTTTCTGTTCTAAGTGCAGGAAGGGTGCACGTGCTAGCTCAAGATTTATAACCAAGCTAATGCTAAAACGCATGAAAGATGAGCAGATGGATAACAGGTATGTCTAATCTCTGTCGGTTTGGATTATGATGTAACTATCTAGCAGGACTTGGTGTTAAAAATAAAGATGCATCTAAAAATCTACATGACCCAGAATCGTGTATGCTATCAATCACGTGCAATGATGACTCTTCTTTACTGAGGTTAAAACTAGTGAAAGGTTAAAGCATGTATTACCTGAGCGCGTGTTGGGTGGTGATCTGCTGTAATTAGTTCAGAAACCAAAGGCTTCCTGGTCACTTTGACTGTTCCCACAGAGCCGCCATGATTTCTGCTGATCACAGTCCTGGATAGGATGGACACCAGGACATGTGTAGGTATGTAGAGGACCATAACAAGCTGCCTTTCTGTGGATGCAGACGGAAGGTATATGAGATCTAGCCGTCTGAGTAATGGTGAGAAAATGAAATGATCTCTGAAAGTATAACACCTCATTTCATTATCTGTAACCGCTTTATCCTATTCTACAGGGTCACAGGCAAGCTGGAGCTTATCCCAGCTGACTACGGGTGAAAGGCGGTGTACACCCTGGACAAGGTCATCACAGGGCTGACACATACACAGACAACCATTCACACCTACGGTCAATTTAGAGTCACCAGTTAACCTAACCTGCATGTCTTTGGACTGTGGGGGAAACCGGAACACCCGGAGGAAACCCATGCAGACACGGGGCGAACATGCAAACTCCGCATAGAAAGGCCCTCACCAGCCACGGGGCTCGAACCCAGACCTTGCTGTGAGGTGACAGCACTAACCACTACACCACCATGCTGCCCGAAAGTATAACCATGATTAGTAAAATGTCCTAATTCATGGCTACATGTTAAAGCAAAGCTCTTAAATATTTTGACTGATGTTTACTGTGTGCAGTGATGACTATCTTCTACTGAGGTTATAACCAGTGATCCTAATAGCATGTATTACCTGAGCACACCACCTCTTCCTGTGAAGGACTTCAGGAAGTGAAGGCTTGAGGTAACTTTTTTTTTTTGTGTGTGTGTGTGGTTTTTCCCTATAGGTGAATTGATTTGATTCTCCGATGGCTGAAGGGTGCAGTACCAAGTCCTTTTGAGGTAAATTAATTCATTATGCATGTTAGCCCAGACATTGTTAATCTTCATGAATGGTTGGATCACATCTGAAAGTAATGGAGATGGAATTATTCAGGCATGATTTAGTCAGATAAGAAGTTAATCAAGCAGTCCTGAGTGAGATGTGCAAGGATGAACCCCAAACTGCTGAGGTTATAACTAATGAAACTGCATGTATTACCTGAGCACATATATTGGTTCTCTTGAGTGTAAAGGACTGTAGGGGATTTTTTTTTTGTGTGTGTGTGAGAACCTCCACTTTTTGATGGAATTTGGTGTTGGGTTTTGTGGAACTACGGTCGTGGTGATACCAATACAGAACCTTATGTAAGTGGAGACTGGAAAAGTATGTGTATCACAGGGGTTCTGGAGGTATCCTACTCCCCTGTTTTCACTCAACATACTAGCATTGATTTTAAATAAAACTAAGGTAATTACTGTTTTTGTACTCTGTTACAGGTGCAGACTGGGATTGATCTACATCTCTGAACTTTGCATGCTATATTGGCTACAAGCTAAATTTTATACATTTAGAACTGGACCAGCAGTTCATTTGGAATTTGGTTCCAAGGAGAATGCAAAGTATTATGCAGATGGACTTAAACACCAGTGTAAACTAGATGTAATGGATGAAAAGCCAAATGAGGCATGTTGGAGGAGAGATACTAATTTATATTTTTTAAAAAGAAACCTGGAATGGCACTCTGGACCCTGCTGTTGTGCCAAGTGAGTTGATTTCATTGGTAGTAAATGAGTTGTTCATATTTAATTTTTAAAGTCTCTTTGTTAATAAATTGAACTGGATCTGGTCTGTTGCTTGTTCTTTTTTTAAAATAATTCACTAAAACGCAAGCAGAAATTCTATGACCTATAGAGAGCACCTCAAACATTGCTGAATAATCACAAATATTCTATAAAATCAGCATTAAAGAATTTAATTTCCACTCAAAGTAATTCCTTTTTTATTTTTAAAGTTAGGACTTTACATGATGTGCTATTCTCAATTATGTGCCATAAATTCTTTCCTTAAAGACATGATAGGTTATTCATTTCAGAAGGCTTTTTCCCCCCTCCCTTCTGAAACTTTTTTTACATCCTGCCAGCATTGAATAAACCAAGTGCACTGGCATTGAAACAATTTGATGGCCTATCTACCTACCTGTGTACACGCTGCTCAGTGCGCGCATGACCCTTGTCCTTCAGCGGTAGTCAGGCAGTGTGTGTTTATGCCTTTTGAAGGAGTACTGTAGCTTTGGGTAGAGCACTGAAGGGAGGAAGTGGGGTGATGTGGTCTCCTTCCCTAGATACTGAGTTTCTTCTTACGGGTTTCTCAAATTTACTAGCCTATCTTCATAAGGAATGCAAACATTTTTTCTTGGAAAACATTTTGTTCAGTTGCTAGGAACTGTTTATCCACATCCTTTTTCCCCTGGATCCCATACCACATAAAATCAAGCATTTACAACACCTATGTTCTTCCTGTAGTTTTATATGGACTAGAATGTGTCAACTGGACTTCTGCTGCACTACAGAAACTGGAAGTCTTTCAAAATCCTGTAATGAGACTTAGGACTAACATCAAGCTCTCAGACCATGTCAGAATTGAAGATCTTAAATAACTTAATTGCCACAAATCATCTCTGTCATCAAGAGTAAAGTACTCAAACTGTTTGGCCAAATAAAACGAATGGATTGTGGCATCAAGATCTGTTTGGAAGGCATGATTAATGAAAAGAGAAACAGGAGCTGGCAACCTAAGAGATGGATATATAATGTCACAGTATGAACAGGTCTTGATATAAATTCCCTGAATGCTCTTGCCAAAGATCGAGATCTATGGAAGCAACTGTCATGTTAGTGTGCATTCTGCCACAGCTGGAGATAACCGTTAATGATTTTCCCCTGGGGAATAAGTTTGATTAAATATCAATCCTTTTTTTCCCCCCTCCTGTTACTACCCAGAACAAAAGCAACACTTTTGTTGAAAGCTCTTTGAATATAACATGTATGAAACAGTTGGAAATTTGCCAGGAATTGGACCCTTGACCACACTGATCACCCACACAGTGAGGAGGATGGTGGAGAGAAAGAGCCTAAAGACCGGTCAAGACCAACCATGAAACTTAAAAGAATAAATAAAAATATGAATGTTCTTTCAAACAGCTTCTTATAAAAGTAACAAGAAAGAAACCCTTCTTTAGCGTGTCTCACAAATGCGAGCACCTGAACTTCACTTGGCATCATTAGAATTACACTTGGCATTGTGTGTTGTTGCGTGGAACAAAAATCAATTTTGGTTATGCAAACCTTCAGCATACTTGGTGGCAAAAGGGAACTGTACACTGGCATGCAAAAGTTTGGGCACCCTTACTGAATGTGTCCGTTACTGTGAATAGTTAAGTGAGCAGAAAATGAACTGATCACCAAAAGGTATAAAGGTAAAGATGACATTTCTTTTCAGTATTTTCTGCAAGACTTGTGTATTTTTTTGTACAATTGGAGAGTGAAAAAAGAAAAGGAACACCATGCAAAAGTTTGGGCACCCCAATACATTTGAGTTCTCAGGTAACTTTTACCAAGGTTCCAGACCTTAATTAGCTTATTGAGCTGTGACTTGTTCAAATTCTTCATTAGGAAAGATCAGATGATGCAGATTTCAAAGCTGTATAAATTCTCTGACTCCTCAAACTTGTCCCTAAAATCAACAGCCATGGGCTCCTCTAAGGCTACGTTTACATTAGACTGTATCTGTCTCGTTTTCTTCGCGGATGCACTGTCCGTTTACATTAAACCGCCTGGAAACGCCGGGAAACGGGAATCCGCCAGCGTCCACGTATTCAATCCAGATCGTGTCAGCTCCGGTGCTGTGTAAACATTGAGAATACGCGGATACGCTGTGCTGAGCTCTAGCTGGCGTCTCATTGGACAACGTCACTGTGACATCCACCTTCCTGATTCGCTGGCATTGGTCATGTGACGCGACTGCTGAAAAACGGCACGGACTTCCGCCTTGTATCACCTTTCATTAAAAAGTATAAAAGTATGAAAATACTGCAAATACTGATGCAAATACTGCCCATTGTGTAGTTATGATTGTCTTTAGGCTTGCCATCCTTCCACTTGCAAGTGGTAAGTGATGTGCGCTGGGATCACACACACAGCGGCTCAGTCCCGAATCACAGCTTGTTCACTTCACTCGCGTGCTCTGTGAACTGCGCAAGGCCGGAGTGCGCACCCTCCAGAGGGCACTCGCTGTTCAGGGCGGAGTGATTTGGAGCGCAGGATGCCTGCGGAGCCGAGCGTATCCGTGTATTGGTATTGCTGTGTGCACGCAAATCGTGTATTGGTGTTGCTGTGTGCACTAATCGTTTTAAAAACGTTAATCTGATGATCCGCTGATACGGTCTAATGTAAACATGGGCTAAGCAACTCCCTTGCATTCTGTATAATAAAATAATTGATGCTCACAAAGCAGGAGAAGGCTACAGGAACGTAGCAAAGTGTTTTCAGGTAGCTGTTTCCTCAGATTGTAATGTTATTAAGAAATGGCAGTTAACAGAAACAGTGGAGATCAAGGTGAGGTCTGGAAGATGAAGAAAACTTTCTGGAAGAACGGCTCGTTGGATTGCTAGAAAGGCAAATAAAAACCCCTGTTTGACTGCAAAAGACCTTCAGAAAGATTTAGCAGACCCTGCCATGGTGGTGCACTGTTCTACCGTGCAGCGACATCTGAACAAATATGACCTTCATGGGAGAGTCATCAGAAGAAAACCTTTCCTGTGTCCTAGCCACAAAATTCAGCATCTAAAGTTTGCAAATGAACATCTAAATAAGCCTGATGCATTTTGGAAACAAGTCCTGTGGACTAATGAAATCAAAATAGAAATTTTTGGCCATGGGAATGAGTCATCTTTAACTTTGTGCCTTTTGGAAATCATTTCATTTTCAACTTGCTTAACTGTTCACAGTAACAGCAATTTTGACCAGGGGGTGCCCAAACTTTTGCATACCACTGTATACAAAGAAAAATCACCAGGTACCTCTTCTAAGATATGGTGGAAAAATCATTGATGCATTCTGAATCACCACAGAAATGCTTAAACACCATGTTTTGCAAAGACTTAAACAACCAATTTTTTGTAAATCTGTTTAGTGCCAATGTCCATTGTTAAAAGCACTTGATAAATAAAATCGAATCCTAAAGAAAATCTGTGGTCTGAACTGGTCCACATGCACAGAGCTAATAACAAGGGAGGATGCAATGTTCTCTTTGAAGATCCTGCTACATCTGTCTACAATCCACTGTAGCAAAAGAATGGGGTTTTTTGTCCAAGCCATGTAATCAAATATTAATTGTAAGGGTACAGATAATCAGATCATTTTGAAACCAGTGGTAGAAAAACACATAAAATGGTTCAATAAAACTTATCTATTTTTTTTTTAAATATTCTCTCTGAGACAATCTCCCCCCTACAAGACTGTCATATATTTTTTATACACACACACACACACACACAGTGGTATGTAAAGGTTTGGGCACCCCTGGTCAAAATTGCTGTAACTGTGAACAGTTAAGTAAGTTGAAGACGAAATGATCTCCAAAAGGCATAAAAGATGACTCATTCCCTTTATATCTCATCTCATCTCATTATCTATAGCCGTTTTATCCTTCTACAGGGTCGCAGGCAAGCTGGAGCCTATCCCAGCTGACTATGGGCGAAAGGCGGGGTACACCCTGGACAAGTCGCCAGGTCATCACAGGGCTGACACATAGACACAGACAACCATTCACACTCACATTCACACCTACGCTCAATTTAGAGTCACCAGTTAACCTAACCTGCATGTCTTTGAACTGTGGGGGAAACCGGAGCACCCGGAGGAAACCCACGCGGACACGGGGAGAACATGCAAACTCCACACAGAAAGGCCCTCGCCGGCCCCGGGGCTCGAACCCAGGACCTTCTTGCTGTGAGGCGACAGCGCTAACCACTACACCACCGTGCCGCCCATTCCCTTTATATTTTAAGCAAAATCAATTTTTTTATTTTCATCTTTTACATTTTCAAAATGACAAAAAAGGAAAGGGGCCCAACGCAAAAAAAGTTTGGGCACCCTGCATAGTTTGTACCTAGTAACACCCCCTTTGGCAAGTATCACAGCTTGTAAGCACTTTGTAGCCAGCTAATAATCTTTCAGTTCTTACCTGAGGGATTTTCACACATTCGTCCCTGCAAAAGGCTTCCAGTTCTACAAGTTTCTTGGGCTGTCTTGCATGCACTGCTCTTTTGAAATCTATCCACAGATTTTCAATGATGTTTAGGTCAGGGGACTGTGAGGGCCATGGCAAAACCTTCAGCTTGTGTCTCTTGAGGTAGTCCACTGTAGATTTTGAGGTGTGTTTTGGATCATCAACTTATTGTAGGACCCATCCTCTTTTTAACTTCAACTTTTTTATAGATGTGTGATGTTTGCTTCCAGAATTTGCTGGTATTTATTCGGATCCATGCTTCCGTCGACCAATGAAATGTGCCCTGTGCCACTGACTGCAACACAACCCCAAAGCATGATCAATCCACACCCATGCTTCAGAGTTGGAGACGTGTTCTTTTCCTGGAATTTGGTACCCTTTTTTCTCCAAACATACCTTTGCACATTGTGGCCAAAAAGTTCTATTTTGATTTCATCAGTCCACAGGACTCGTTTCCAAAATGCATCAGGCTTATTTAGATGTTCATTGCAAACTTCAGACGCTGAATTTTGTGGCTAGGACACAGGAAAGGTTTTCTTCTGATGACTCTCCCATGAAGGTCATATTTGTTCAGGTGTCGCTGCATAGTAGAACAGTGCACCACCACTCCAGGGTCTGCTAAATCTTTCTGAAGGTCTTTTGCAGTAAAACAGGGGGTTTTATTTGCCTTTCTAGCAATCCAACGAGCTGTTCTTCCAGAAAGTTTTCTTCATCTTCCAGACCTCACCTTGATCTCCACTGTTTCTGTTAACTGCCATTTCTTAATAACATTACAATCTGAGGAAACAGCTACCTGAAAACACTGCTACGTTCTTGTAGCCTTCTCCTGCTTTGTGAGCATCAATTATTTTATTATACAGAACGCAAGGGAGTTGCTTAGAGGAGCCCATGGCTGTTGATTTTAGGGACAAGTTTGAGGAGTCAGAGAATTTATACAGCTTTGAAATCTGCACCATCTGACCTTTCCTAACGAAGAATTTGAACAAGCCACAGCTCAATAAACTAATTAAGGTCTGGAACCTTGGTAAAAGTTACCTGAGAACTCAAATGTATTGGGGTGCCCAAACTTTCGCATGGTGTTCCTTTTCGTTTTTCACTCTCCAATTGTACAAAACAAAAATACTACACAAATCTTGCAGAAAACGCTGAAATGCATCGTCTTTACCTTTATGCCTTTTGGTGATCAGTTCATCTTCTGCTCACTTAACTGTTCACAGTAACAGACATCTCCGGGTGCTCCGGTTTCCCCCCACAGTCCAAAGACATGCAGGTTAGGTTAACTGGTGACTCTAAATTGACCGTAGGTGTGAATGTGAGTGTGAATGGTTGTCTGTGTCTATGTGTCAGCCCTGTGATGACCTGGCGACTTGTCCAGGGTGTACCCCGCCTTTCACCCATAGTCAGCTGGGACAGTCTCCAGCTTGCCTGTGACCCTGTAGAAGGATAAAGCGGCTACAGATAATGAGATGAGTAACAGACATTTTCAGTAAAGGTGCCCAAACTTTTGCATGCCACTGTATATTTTATTTATACGAGAGCGAGAGGATATTAAATGGTGGTGAAGATATTTCACGAATGAGCGTAACAAACTTCATATCTTCAAGCCAACGTATAACATTCTTTATATTATATGGACACGCATCCACAAAAAATACACAAATTAATCAAAAGAATTTTAATTTTGAACCAGTTTACCATTTTGACAACACATGTCAATCAGTGGGAAAATACTGGAAGTGACATTATCGATATCCTCATGACTGAAGCTTCTGGAAAATATGTTATTCGGGTCCAGGATGTAATTTCTATGAGAAATGTGTAGTTGTGTCCATACTTTTGTCTGGTACTGTGTGTGTTAGTTATTTAGCGAGCGAAACAAAACATCAGTGTGTGGCTGGTGAAGGTTCGTTCACTCTCTGTAGTTTTCAAAATATTAAATTGGCTAGATTATTTACTGTTGTACTTGTGACTATTTGAAAAAAATTGGTTAACGTAAAAATAGTGTAGTCCTGCATTTTCTTCCCCAAAAGATTCCTAAGTATCTAGCCCAACAATGGGGAAAAGCATCTGGATGAGGAGTTGGCAAACTGAAAATAGCCAAGTAAGCATCATTCCCCTTATACACAGCCTCATCAATCCTGTATTTTTGTCAGAATAGTTCTGACTTCCATCCCAACCTCTTTTTCCTCCACCTCTACAAGACAACAAGGAAGAACAATGGTGAGTATTTATTTCATCAACAGACAGACATTCAGTGATGTTTTAAAGCCACTTTCTTCAGAATCATAAATATAACAAAAATACAGTGAAGCTTGAAAGTTTGTGAACCCTTTAGAATTTTCTATATTTCTCCATAAATATGACCTAAAACATCATCAGATTTTCACACAAGTCCTAAAAGTAGATAAAGAGAACCCAGTTAAACAAATGAGACAAAAATATTATACTTGGTCATTTATTTATTGAGGAAAATGATCCAATATTACATATCTGCGAGTGGCAAAAGTATGTGAACTAGGGCTGTCAAAAGATTAATTTTCTTGATCGCAACTAATCTCAGAAATTTCATAGTTAATCGCGATTAATCTTGATTTACTTTGCATGTGTAAAATTGATATTTTGCAGTAAGACCGTTCGAATCTAAAGTTAAACCCACAATGCAAAGTATTTCTGACCATTGTGTCTTAAATTGGAATAAAATGAAGACAGAGACAAAAGCAGAATTTATCTTTTGGCCTTTTTTATTTCAAAAAGAGTGTAGAGAAAGGAAAACAAGTATTAAGAATGAATGACTGGCTACTTTGGAGAAATTGTAAATAAATGAACACAAGAAAAAAATCAGAAAAAGTGCCATGTAGACCCACTTGTCTCTACTTCAGATTTGACTATGAACAATGTAATGTCAGGCCACTCTCTTCTTCAAAAATAAAATGTCACCATAAAAAAATAAATAACCATACAAAGCACTTCATAACTTAAATTCAAACAAACCATTCAGAGGTCCAGAAAACCGTTGCTTATCCATCACAAAAGAGGACTAAACTGAAGACAACAGCGTGTCCTTCCATGCCAATGCCAACGACTCGATGGAAACCACACGCTTCCGCTCGAGCTGCCTACGGATGCGTAGAAGGAACAAAAGACTAGCAAACTCGAAATAGCGCGTTTAACCGAAAATGAGTTTAATTAATACAACCAGAGGAGCTGCATGTGGATGGTAGAAGTGCGGAAAATGCTGGTAAACTCTGATCGCGATTAAAAAAAATATTCGCGATCACAATTTACATTAATCTAATCGCGATTAACGCGTTAATATTCCCAGCCCTAATGTGAACCTTTGCTTTCAGTATCTGGTGTGACCCCCTTGTGCAGCAATAACTGCAAATAAATTTTTCCGGTAACTGTTGATCAGTCCTGCACACCGGCTTGGAGGAATTTTAGCCCATTCCTCCGTACAGAACACCTTCAACTCTGGGATGTTGGTGGGTTTCCTCACATGAACTGCTCGCTTCAGGTCCTTCCACAACATTTCCATTGGATTAAGGTCAGGACTTTGACTTGGCCATTCCAAAACATTAACTTTATTCTTCTTTAACCATTCTTTGGTAGAGCGACTTGTGTGCTTAGGGTCGTTGTCTTGCTGCATGACCCACCTTCTCTTGAGATTCAGTTCATGGACAGGTGTCCTGACATTTTCCTTTAGAATTCGCTGGTATCATTCAGAATTCATTGTTCCATCAATGATGGCAAGCAGTCCTGGCCCAGATGCAGCAAAACAGGCCCAAACTATGGATACTACCACCACCATGTTTCACAGACGGGATAAAGTGCTTATGCTGGAATGCAGTGTTTTCCTTTCTCCAAACATAACGCTTCTCATTTAAACCAAAAAGTTCTATTTTGGTCTCATCCATCCACAAAACATTTTTCCAATAGCCTTCTGGCTTGTCCATGTGATCTTTAGCAAACTGCAGACGAGCAGCAATGTTCTTTTTGGAGAGCAGTGGCTTTCTCCTTGCAACCCAGCCATGCATACAGTCGTTGCTCAGTGTTCTCCTGATGGTAGACTCATGAACATTAGCCAATGTGAGAGAGGCCTTCAGTTGCTTAGAAGCTACCCTGGGGTCCTTTGTGACCTCGCCGACTATTACACGCCTTGCTCTTGGAGTGATCTTTGTTGGTCGACCACTCCTGGGGAGGGTAACAATGGTCTTGAATTTCCTCCATTTGTACACAGTCTGTCTGACTGTGGATTGGTGGAGTCCAAACTCTTTAGAGATGGTTTTGTAACCTTTTCCAGTCTGATGAGCATCAACAACGCTTTTTCTGAGGTCCTCAGAAATCTCCTTTGTTCGTGCCATGATGCACTTCCACAAACATGTGTTGTGAAGATCAGACTTTGATAGATCCCTGTTCTTTAAATAAAACAGGGTGCCCACTCACACCTGATTGTCATCCCATTGATTGAAAACACCTGACACTAATTTCACCTTCAAATTAACTGCTAATCCTACAGGTTCACATACTTTTGCCACTCACAGATATGTAATATTGGATAATTTTCCTCAATAAATAAATGACCAAGTATAATATTTTTGTCTCATTTGTTTAACTGGGTTCTCTTTATCTACTTTTAGGACTTGTGTGAAAATCTGCTGTTTTAGGTCAGATTTATGCAGAAATATAGAAAATTCTAAAGGGATCACAAACATTCAAGCACAACTGTAAATTAATAAAGTGGCTAGAAGCTAAAAATTTCATTTTTAATCATGTCCGATATATTGGTATCTATATTTTTTGTCTATATTTACAATTGCATTAAATGATGTGAACTATATGGCTTCAGGAAAAAAGTGTGACTTGAATGATTTCAGTTTGCCACCTGATGTAACTGGTGATTTATTATATAAGAGCAGCGTATTGAACCATTATTTACACCAGAAGTCTTGGAAAATGCATTTGACTTTGTAACAGAACATGGCAGAGTTTGTGTGATTTGTTGTGTCTCAAGGTATCATTCAATCTGAATGAAGAGCTGAGTTTGGTTGAACATTTGGGGGAGAGGACCGTGTCAGTGCAAGCGCCCAGAGAGCATCCGTTCACCATGCAGACTGTGGAGGATCAGACCCTGGCCATCTTTACCGAGAACTCCTCAGGTGAGGCTTGACATCAAAACACTTCTAATGGAAAGGAGGAGTCTTAAATAAAATTGAATGGAATCTACAGTAGTGGTGTGCAGCAAGGTAGCCATTAAAGGAGAGATCCACCATGGAAGGCTTCCAGATCAATGTTTATGCTTAATGTGTGATATTCAGTGGGGTCCAAGATTGACATTTTTTGTTTAAACGTCTTTCATGGACATGTTGGTCTGTTCTCTCTTTGGTTAACAGTTTCCTGCATTACCTACAATGCCATTCAGCCACTTGTTGATAGTTGTGCCAGTGGGAAATGGCCCTTATTTCATCGTTCCCTAAAGAGATCAGTGCAGCAGCACTTTAAATCTTTTAGTCTATCTAACTCTCTCACCTCTGTCTGTATACTGTGCTCACCAATCAGGGTCCAAAGATTCAACTTCCATGCTTCTGCTGTCCTCAGTTAAAGCCACTGTGTTTTCAACCAAAGCAATCAATTGGATTCCCATCAATCCCGTCGACTGCTTTGGTTGCCCACCATCCCCCCCAAAACTCTGTGCAAATTAATCATAGAGCTGCACTGTCCTCTGGAACCTGGAGTCAAGCTTTTGTTGTTTTTCCGTGTTGAATCAGTCGATCATCAGTATGATACTGAACATTGCTAAACAAATTGTGAGTGAGAAAAAGGAGCCAAGGGCGGCACGGTGGTGTAGTGGTTAGCGCTGTTGCCTCACAGCAAGAAGGTCCGGGTTCGAGCCCCGTGGCCGACGAGGGCCTTTCTGTGTGGAGTTTGCATGTTCTCTCCGTGTCCGCGTGGGTTTCCTCCAGGTGCTCCGGTTTCCCCCACAGTCCAAAGACATGCAGGTTAGGTTAACTGGTGACTCTAAATTGACCGTAGGTGTGTGTGTGAATGGTTGTCTGTGTTTATGTGTCAGCCCTGTGATGACCTGGCGACTTGTCCAGGGTGTACCCCGCCTTTCGCCCGTAGTCAGCTGGGATAGGCTCCAGCTTGCCTGCGACCCTGTAGAACAGGATAAAGCGGCTAGAGATAATGAGGTGAGAATGAGAAAAGGAGCCAACAGTGAAAGGTAATGATCACTTCTGTTTGAGTTCCCTGAAATTTTTTCACCTGTTAAACATACAGTGGTGCTTGAAAGTTTGTTAACCCTTTAGAATTTTCTATATTTCTGCATAAATATGACCTAAAACATCATCAGATTTTCACACAAGTCCTAAAAGTAGATAAACAGAACCCAGTTAAACAAATGAGACAAAAATATTATACTTGGTCATTTATTTATTGAGGAAAATGATCCAATATTACATATTTGTGAGTGGCAAAAGTATGTGAACCTTTGCTTTCAGTATCTGGTGTGACCCCCTTGTGCAGCAATAACTACAACTAAACGTTTCTGGTAACTGGTGATCAGTCCTGCACACCGGCTTCGAGGAATTTTAGCCCATTCCTCCGTACAGAACACCTTCAACTCTGGGATGTTGGTGGGTTTCCTCACATGAACTGCTCGCTTCAGGTCCTTCCACAACATTTCGATTGGATTAAGGTCAGGACTTTGACTTGGCCATTCCAAAACATTAACTTTATTCTTCTTTAACCATTCTTTGGTAGAACGACTTGTGTGCTTAGGGTCGTTGTCTTGCTGCATGACCCACCTTCTCTTGAGATTCAGTTCATGGACAGATGTCCTGACATTTTCCTTTAGAATTCACTGGTATAATTCAGAATTCATTGTTCCATCAATGATGGCAAGCTGTCCTGGCCCAGATGCAGCAAAACAGGCCCAAACCATGATACTACCACCACCATGTTTCACAGATAGGATAAGGTTTGTATACTGGAATGCAGTGTTTTCCTTTCTCCAAACATAACACTTCTCATTTAAACCAAAAAGTCCTATTTTAGTCTTATCCGTCCACAAAACATTTTCCCAACAGCCTTCTGGCTTGTCCACGTGATCTTTAGCAAACTGCAGATGAGCAGCAATGTTCTTTTTGGAGAGCAGTGGCTTTCTCCTTGCAACTCTGCCATGCACACCATTGTTGTTCAGTGTTCTCCTGATGGTGGACTCATGAACATTAGCCAATGTGAGAGAGGCCTTCAGTTGCTTAGAAGTTATCCTGGAGTCCTTTGTGACCTTGCTGACTATTACACGCCTTGCTCTTGGAGTGATCTTTGTTGGTCGACCACTCCTGGAGAGGGTAACAATGGTCTTGAATTTCCTCCATTTGTACACAATCTGTCTGACTGTGGATTGGTGGAGTCCAAACTCTTTAGAGATGGTTTTGTAATCTTTTCCAGCCTGATGAGCATCAACAACGCTTTTTCTGAGGTCCTCAGAAATATCCTTTGTTCGTGCCATGATGCGCTTCCACAAACATGTGTTGTGAAGATCAGACTTTGATTGATCTTGGTTCTTTAAATAAAACAGGGTGCCCACTCACACCTGATTGTCATCCCATTGATTGAAAACACCTGACTCTAATTTCACCTTCAAATTAACTGCTAATCCTAGAGGTTCACATACTTTTGCCACTCACAGATATGTAATATTGTATCATCATTTTCCTCAATAAATAAATGACCAAGTATAATATTTTTGTCTCCTTTGTTTAACTGGGTTCTCTTTATCTACTTTTAGGACTTGTGTGAAAATCTGATGTTGTTTTAGGTCATATTTATGCTAAAATGTAGAAAATTCTAAAGGGTTCACAAACTTTCAAGCACCACTGTATCTGCACTAGCAATGTCCTGCATCCACCAACAGATTAGCACTAGAATCTGTACACGCATTTCATATCGCAAATATCTGTAATATAATAAGGTAATCATATTTACTGTTTCATTGTGGAGTTTTCCTTTAAGGCATGCATGCAAGTTGTCTGAAACTCAGAATAGGTGTCCTTGAAATGCATCCAAAAGCTGAAGAATATTTCTCTTCATTTACAGTGTTACAGTGTGATGTACCTGAACATATTTAGAAGCTTGAGATACAAAATAATCCTCCAAATCTTGCACATCTTACACCAGACTTTGGGTTTGTGTCGCACCTTTAGTTGAAAATGAACAGTATCTTGTGGGTTTTGTTTTTTTAAATGCGCTAATTACACTTAAATTTAAACATAATCCATGTGTTGAGTAAATGTCCTGGTATGTTTAACAGTAGTGCACGAAAAACAAAAAAGTTATTAATCCCAGCAGTACATTTTATTTCCATTTCTGTTCAGAACTATCCCATTTCACACAAAATTATTCTAAATGGCATCTATTGCCCAAACAAAACTGACAAAAAGCAAACAAAATAAACAAAAATGTCACCTTAGTGTACAAGTGCAGCTATGGTCATGGTAAACGTTAAACCATTTTTTCTTCTTCCTCTTCTTCATTTTCACCTTCTTGGTAGTGGCGATATTCTGGTTTCAGCTCCCAGGTGCTTTTGTGAGGCCCTCTAGGATTGTAAACTGCAATCTCACGCAGAATTTCTTTCAGGTAAATCTAGGAATGTTTGACCTGGTTAGCAATCAGGAGTCATGTGTTTATCCATAAAAATGGTGCTATAATCAAGCAGCTGGTTTAAAAATGCTCACGATGATCCTTCTTCAGGATCTATAAAGCTTTGCTCCCTGATAGAGTGACTGGTTTCAAAATAGCTGGCTTCCAGCTGGCAACAACTGTTCATTCAAGCCCCCAAGAACAGGTGATATCTGGAGCTCGATGTCATTCGGTCACCACAGCAACAAATTTTTACATGAACACCATTAATATGACCGGTGACTACTGCAGTGTGGGGTTTTTTTTCCATTATTGTTAAAAATTGCTTCTGTAACAATAAATGAAAGGAGTTTCAGCAACGCTCCCTGCAAAAGAATAACTTTCCATTGTGCATGCAATTGTTTGATAAAACATGTATATGATACAGTTATGCATCCATAATGTTCCCAAAATCCTCCAGAAATGTCATTATTTCAAATCATAAGCATATTTTATGAATGTGATTCTGTATGGCTCTTATGCTGTTTATTTAACGGTTTCTTGAACTAGAAGTGTAGGTCAAGACTGCAATCTCACAGGACACAAGAAAAGAGGTTGCAGGAGTAGGTGGTCAGATATGAACCTCATGAGACAAAGCAATACCACTTTGACATGGGAGCATGTCAAATGCAATGGGCTGCTCGGTCCATCTTCAGCAAATGTTTTATCCTGGTTTGGGTCAGTGTAGATTAAATTGCCGATTTGTTAAATAATCTAAAATAACAGGGAGTGGGTGGGATTGGTTAAGAAGAAGTATTGAGTCCTTTATTATCACATGCACACTCAAGCACAGTGAAATTCATCCTCTACATTTAACCCATCTGAAGCAGTGAACACACGCTTTGAGACAATATCAAGGAATATTCTTATGTATACTACTATACACTTAAATTTTATTTACAGCAATTTGCTGTAATTACAAACAGTGTCCACTGGGGGTCAGTAGTTAGCATGGTTTTGACGACCATAGGCTTTAAAAGTTTCTATGCTCCTGATTAGTTTCATAATTCAGTATTATTGATACGAGTCATCCAAGTTCATGACATTTCCATCTCAAGTAGGGAGAAACCTAGACAGTATTCATGTGGTGGTTATACTTGAGAACGGCAAGAACCCTTAACAAATGATAATGCAATCAAAGAGCAGTACAAAGCCAACCTGAGGAGAAACTGTGCTCTAATCATGGCGCACTGCATTATAATACAAGGATCCAGAGCAACTCTCTCAGTGCCTTTTAATATCAAGCCATATTTGTTACAAATACTAATATGAATTGATATTACAACATTCTGAACATCTACAAGGTGCTCAGTAGCTCAGGAGCAGTAAAGCCTAGAGTGGTGGATTAGGATTCCAATTAAATTAGTGCTTCAGTATTTTAGAAATGTATGCATCAGCCTTGTGATAGGGCGGCACAGTAGTGTAGTGGTTAGCGCTGTCGCCTCACAGCAAGAAGGTCCTGGGTTCGAGCCCCATGGCCGGCGAGGGCCTTTCTGTGCGGAGTTTGCATGTTCTCCCCGTGTCCGCGTGGGTTTCCTCCGGGTGCTCCGGTTTCCCCCACAGTCCAAAGACATGCAGGTTAGGTTAACTGGTGACTCTAAATTGACCGTAGGTGTGAATGTGAATGGTTGTCTGTGTCTATGTGTCAGCCCTGTGATGACCTGGCGACTTGTCCAGGGTGTACCCCGCCTTTCGCCCATAGTCAGCTGGGATAGGCTCCAGCTTGCCTGCGACCCTGTAGAAGGATAAAGCGGCTAGAGATAATGAGATGAATGAGATGAGCCTTGTGATAGACTGCCATCGCATCCAGGGTGTACTCCCAACATTCTCCAGATCCACCTCAGCCCTGACCAGAATAAAGCAGTCACTGAAGATGAATAAATGATTGTATTGGATTCTACTGTTAAAGCTTTAGATATCATTGTGATCCTTCAAAATACAGCACTCGCAAGTTACTGTGCTTTAATACTGAGCTACAAACAAAATAAAACCAATTATGCGCATTAAACCAGCACAGGAAGGGTAAATTGGATTCGGAAATTTGGACCTCTCATGCATAAAATCAAAACAAGCATCTTATCCAGAGGTCATGTTCAGAAACCAATTAAATCCCTGCTCTGCATTACAAAACCCAGAACTATTTTAAGACACATTTTTAAACTCCCTGCACCAACCACTGGCTCACATCCATTTACAGAGCTGTGGGGTTTGCAAGGCACAGAGGTACAAGCCTGTGGGGTGTAAATCTATTGATACAGAATATGCATGTACACAGCTCATCATCGACTGCTTACATTACAAATGATTCTTTCTCTTTCATCTCTTCTGTGATGAAGTCTTTCGGAAATTATGTAAGGATTCAATCCCATTACACTGTCAAATTTATGTCCTGGAGGGAGCTTAATTTCTCCTGCATTACATTTAATTTGTATTTAGTTGCAGCATAAAAAGTAGAATATTACATTGACTGACTGAATACTGGAGTCTGACACCAAGTATATAATCATTATTTTTGAACATATTGGTTGGGCCACATGAGTCTGGCTGACTCAAGAACATTGTGACTCACCACAGGTTGCTTAGTGATCTCCACCAAGTCCTTAATGTTGTAATACTGGTGTTTCTCGAAAGCAGAGAAGAGCATTTCCAGAACTTTCTGCTTGTCAGCCCTGGCTCTCTTTCCTTCCTCTTTCTTTTTCTTCTCATATTCCACCTGTAAGTAGAGAACCCATGTAAGTACGTGCAAAACACAGATAAACACAAAGACAAAACTACAGAAGCACACCTACATTATAGGTGTGGTTAGACACAGGTTTGTAATTGGTGGTAATTGCTTTCTCCAGCTGCTGGGACAACCGGAGTGGCTTCATCGATTCCTTAATCTGTAGCCTGCAAACAATATGCTTAAGTTACTACCAATTTAAACTTTGCAGGTTTGAAGACTGAATACTAGTTGTCTAAACACCACTGGATATCCTCACTTCTTTAACTTCATGTAACTCTCATTGACTGCAGGCCTGCATTCAGCACGTTGTACCACCATGCCTTCAAGTGTAATCTGGTCTTTGAAGCAGAAAAAAAAAATCATCATTATTCATTAACGCGTGTTAAACATACAATAAATCCATTATGACTTGTATAAACAAACCCCAAACATTATATATTTAACGTTTTATATTGTTTTTTAAAAAAAGCCCTTTTCAACATCTATTTGTACCATGAATGTGTAGTGCCACTGGATAAAATTAGCAAGAGAAGTGCCGAATAATTCTTTTCAGAAACAAGTACCCTCAAATGTAGTGTTGGCATACAACCCCTTTTCAAAATTCAACTTGACATTTGCAATCTTGTGATTCAGACAGGTACTTTTTATGCTTCAATACTTGTGTTTTGTTGTTTTATTAATAGTGTTCTGACAAACCAGTGATACATTTAATCTACTGAGCCTCAATGAACTCTGCATAGAAAGCCATTATATTCCTCAGCAGGTACATCACTTGACATTTGTGTTGGGGAGGGGGGATGAGCCATCAGCATGACTGGGTGAGGGGGCACAAGGGCATGCATCCCCCTTACGGGTAAAAAAAAAAAAAAAAAAAACCTCAACCTCAATGTCTGTCATTACTTTTACAGTAAAGCACATAAGGCCCTGTAGTAGATGTCATCACAATTTCTTTTTAGCACAGATCTACGAATATAAAGTGTTATCCATCAGTTTACAACAGTTACAGAGCAATGGCTTTGTGACTTAGAATCTCTCCTTTATTAAAGTCATTTGTCCTAAGAATGTTACTCATTTACACAGACAACAGATTTGTTCAGTTTTAGTTGGTTCAAATCAGAATAAGTGTAACTTACAAGGGGCAACAAAACAGACATTTACTTATCAGCATAAATCTGCAACATCCCTTCATAAAATGACCCCAAAAAAGTCTCAACTGAAAGCTACAGTAGAACCCATTTAAAAAAAAAAAAAAAAAACTATTAACCTCCATCAAACCTGCTCCTTTTAGCCTGCTGCTGGTCTCCCTTTCCTCTCTCTCTCTCTCTCTCTCTCAGCACTTGCTGGCATTAAGCATTAAAACAATTAAAACTCTGATAATCTGAAACAAGCACGAATCATTAAATTCTGTATACGAGATTGAACTGGAAATGTTTTCTCACCAGACCGGGCTTACACAGAGCTGCTGATGCTGAAGAATTTTTGTATATCCGTCAAATAACCAAGGAAACTCAGGATTTGCAGCTTCAAATGAGAGGTTACTTGGGATCACAACTGTTACCACACAAGACACAAAAATCTCACATTATCTAGCAAGTTAACTTTTCTTTAGCAATAGGCTAATAAACAACCGCAAATAAGATTTTGGGTGGCACGGTGGTGTAGTGGTTAGCACTGCCGCCTCACAGCAAAAAGGTTCTGGGTTCAAGCCCAGTGGCCAACGGGGGGCCTTTCTGTGCGGAGTTTGTATGTTCTCCCCATGCCTGTGTGGGTTTCCTCCGGGTGCTCCGGTTTCCCCCACAGTCCAAAGACATGCAAGTTAGGTTAATTGGTGGCACTAAATTGACCGCGAGTGTGAATAGTCTCTGTGTCAGCCCTGCGATGACCTGTCGACTTGTCCAGGGTGTACCCCGCCTCTTGCCTGTAGTCAGCTGGGATAGGCTCCAGCTTGCCCGCAACCCTGCACAGGATAAGCGGCTACAGATAATGGATGGAAGGAAATTAGATTTTATTTTCAGTGTTTATTAGGCTATATATTGCCACAAATCAAATGTTAGGTAGGCATTTTAAGTACTTACTATTGAAGCTTACAGTGGTGCTTGAAAGTTTGTGAACCCTTTAGAATTTTCTATATTTCTGCATAAATATGGCCTAAAACATCAGATTTTCACACAAGTCCTAAAAGTAGATAAAGAGAACCTAGTTACACAAATGAGACAAAAATATTATACTTGGTCATTTATTTATTGAGGAAAATGATCCAATATTACATATCTATGAGTGGCAAAAGTATGTGAACCTTTGCTTTCAGTATCTGGTGTGACCCCCTTGTGCAGCAATAACCGCAACTAAACGTTTCCGGTAACTGTTGTTCAGTCCTGCACACCAGCTTGGGGGAATGTTAGCCCATTCCTCCAGAGAGAACAGCTTCAACTCTGGAATGTTGGTGGGTTTCCTCACATGAACTGCTCGCTTCAGGTCCTTCCACAACATTTCCATTGGATTAAGGTCAGGACTTTGACTTGGCCATTCCAAAACATTAACTTTGTTCTTCTTTAACCATTCTTTGGTAGAATGACTTGTGTGCTTAGGGTCGTTGTCTTGCTGCATGACCCACCTTCTTTTGAGATTCAGTTCATGGACAGATGTCCTGACATTTTCCTTTAGAATTCGCTGGTATAATTCAGAATTCATTGTTCCATCAATGATGGCAAGCAGTCCTGGCCCAGATGCAACAAAACAGGCCCAAACCATGATACTACTACCACCACCATGTTTCACAGATGGGATAAGGTTCTTATGCTGGAATGCAGGGTTTTCCTTTCTCCACACATAACGCTTCTCATTTAAACCAAAAGGTTCCATTTTGGTCTCATCTGTCCACAAACATTTTTCCAATAGCTTTCTGGCTTGTCCACGTGATCTTTAGCAAACTGCAGACAAGCAGCAATGTTCTTTTTGGAGAGCAGTGGCTTTCTCCTTGCAACCCTGCCATGCACACCATTGTTGTTCAGTGTTCTCCTGATGGTAGACTCATGAGCATTAGCCAGTGTGAGAGAGGCCTTCAGTTGCTTAGAAGTTACCCTGGGGTCCTTTGTGACCTCGCCGACTATTACACGCCTTGCTCTTGGAGTGATCTTTGTTGGTTGACCACTCCTGGGGAGGGTAACAATGGTCTTGAATTTCCTCCATTTGTACACAATCTGTGACTGTGGATTGGTGGAGTCCAAACTCTTTAGAGATGGTTTTGTAACCTTTTCCAGCCTGATGAGCATCAACAATGCTTTTTCTGAGGTCCTCAGAAACCTCCTTTGTTCGTGCCATGATGCACTTCCACAAACACGCAGTGTTTCCGCTATGTACAATTGGCTGCGACGGGCCGCCGCACCTTGATTTTTGCCGCCGCACCTTCAGGAATTCCTGAAGGGGGGCCGTGGCCCAGGTAACTTTTTTAAAATTATTTTTGAAAATTATTTAAAAAATAGGCTAAACCAGTATTTTTTGACGTTGAGCAGACTCGAGCCTGGCATGAACCGCTCCGACGCGCTATAATGACACCAATCTATCACCAGCCAATCAGGAGACTTAATCAAACGCATCCCCCGCCCACCAATCTATCACCAGCCAATCAGAAGACTTAATCAAACGCCTCTCCCACCCACTTGTGTCCGCGTCTGAGACGTTGAATTTTCACAGAAGGAGGGAAGTTGTTGACTGAGGTAAGACTGTGTGATAAATTAAACGAACGAATAAGAGAGGAATTTCAACATATAGGGCTTAAGTTTGTTACCGTTAAATAAGCATTGCTTGTACAGTAGCATTATGTCGTTACAACGTTGACCCACTTTTAACGTGCCGAGTACCGACTGTAGCCGGTAACAAATGCTAATTAGCTTGCTGTCAAAAGTGCAAAGACCTTAAATTGCTCTGTGTAAATTAGAAAATGGCGCAACTTCCTCTGTAGCCGTCAACTCAACTTGTCTTGAGTTTTGAGCCAATCACAACAGGGCAGCACTGTGGCCTGAGGTAAAACATGATAGTTTAAGTTTCTTTAAATTACAAAAATGAGTAACCCAATGACTGTCTCATATACTCTTCATATACTCATACTGTTTAAGTAATGCAATAAAACTAATCTTTAAAAGTGGAATTTACTCAAACTGTTTGCACAGAATGAACTTTGGGGTTAACAATGTAATAGTGTTGCAGTGTTCTGCAAATTTGCAATTTAATATTTCAGATCTTGAGACATGAAAGTGCCATTTTAAAAAATAAAAGGTCAGAAATGTTTTCTTTGTCGTCTATTTAGTTCATTTTATTTCCTCAATAATTTTCCTTGATAGAGAAATTGGTCTGGGCGCTTATGGGTTAATCAGTAGCCTGCATGCTAGTATATGTTCCATTTACAGTCAAACATTTTGATGTGCTCCAGGCTCAATTTTGATTCATCAAAAATCTGCGTAGTAGTACAGTCTGAAGATGCTCTTGCACATTCGGTGTCAATTGAACAAAAATTATGGGAGGATATAGGTTTAATAAGTTTTACAATTTTTGAAGTGAGTGATGGATTGATAAGTTTAGATGTGTTCAATATTTTCTTATCTTCAGACATAATATTGTAGATGTTTCTTTACCTGCTTGATAGTTTTGACCGGGACTCCAATCTTCCTCAGAAGAGTCATTAGTCCTTAAATTAAATTCATTATAGACATGAACTTAAAATCATTGTTTTATTTTATGGCCTCGGTGCCCTGGCTTTTGGCCTTCGTGCCCTCGGCATCAGCAGAGCGTTCGTTTTCCACACTTCGTCGACTGAAATCATACCTCCGATCCACAATGACACAAAAGAGACTGAATGACTTGATGAACTGCCATATTCACCGTGACATTCTGGAACAAACTGACATGACAGCCATCGCAAAGGAGTTCGTGCAGGCCAATGACAGACGCAGGCAGGCCTTTGGGAAGTTTTAAGGGTAAGTCATTGGTTACTTCTATTAGCACCGCCGAGTGCACTGCTTCCTCTGTTTTCAATGTTTCTATACTGCATTGGTACTGATACAAGCAAGTTGTTTGAGTTAGCCTACTACCGAGGTGCTTTTGTTGTGTACTGTTGGCTGTTTTAGCATTTTATTCCGCGCAGTTATGTGCTGGCATGTTGTGGGCTAAAGTCATGACCGATGGATTAATCTATGTATAGCCTTCTGTGCTGTTGGCTGTTTTTATCCTCGTACTGGAGTGGGACATCTGAGCGCAGGTCTTGCCACCGCACCTTCAAACATTTTCTAGGGGAAACACTGAACACGTGTTGTGAAGATCAGACTTTGATAGATCCCTGTTCTTGAAATAAAACAGGGTGCCCACCCACACCTGATTGTCATCCCATTGATTGAAAACACCTGACTAATTTCACCTTCAAATTAACTGCTAATCCTAGAGGTTCACATACTTTTGCCACTCACAAATATGTAATATTGGATAATTTTCCTCAATAAATAAATGACCAAGTGTAATATGTTTGTCTCATTTGTTTAACTGGGTTCTCTTTATCTACTTTTAGGACTTGTATGAAAATCTGATGTTTTAGATCATATTTATGCAGAAATATAGAAAATTCTAAAGAGTTCACAAACTTTCAAGCACCACTGTATCTATATCCCACATGAGCCACGATAAAACGCAAGTGTCCCTTCTTTATAGAGCGTGTGATACAAAAATGAAAAAGATAATGTTGCAAATCTCTCAGTGCTCTGAATGCAAAATCTGTGCATTAACATTTCCAGTCTCAACAGGCTCTTTTTTTGAAGGTGTATCTATGGTAATTCTGTGTTGTTTGTGGTGATTGTTCCAGTGAGCCGGTGAAAGGTTAATTTTCTCTGTCTTAATGTTGATGGATCATTTTCTTTAACAGTAAAAACAAATCAGGATTAGATTTTTTTTGAATAACTAATTATATCAAATATTTTAGAGATTTTACACTTCCAAGGCACATTTCTTTGGGTGGGGGGTTCTAGAGCAAGTTTTGCGAGGGCTAAATCCTCCCCAAAATATGCCTAGTGATGCCCATGCTCCTCAGCTCTTTGCTGCCTGCATTTCTTTTTAATTAATAAAGATGGCCGATTATCCAACCTCTACAGACCCTGTATAGTTCCCCTGACTGCAAGAATATGTATACGCGCACGCGCGTGCGCACAAAAAAAAAACAAAAAAAACCTCCCACCCACACAAATCTATATATTTAGTTTTTTCACTTTAGTCTCCCCATTCCAGTTTTATACTGCATAATGGCTCTTGTAAAGCACTTTGACTGAAAAGCGGCATATAAATACATTTTACTGACTTAACATGCAAGCATTCTTTTCTTTGTGCGAAACCCTTATCTACAGCACTGCGTGGTCCACACATCTGTGGTCTTGTGATTAAATGCCTTGATGTTTGATAAAAGTAAGTGTTCACGTATCAAACAATACCACTAAAGGTCATGGTTTTGAAGGCTCTCTGGTCTAACAGAAAACCTTTTAACAGCATCACAATTTCACCCACAAAATCCATCACCGGTCTTGCACACAATTATTAGCAATTACTGACTGACGAGTGCAGGAGTACTTGTTGGAGTGACTTAATAAATACACCCACTTCTATTTTGAAGCATCCATTTGCCTCACAGTAACACACCGCACAAGAGGCCATGCGATTTGGATTTGGGGAAAAAAAAAATGTTACACAAGAATGATCATAGAAACAATATCCAAAAAACCTCCAGTTATGTAGCAGGAGGCATTCACATCCACGCTGAATAGAGTTGGGGGTGGTGTGGGCTGCGAGCTGCCAAACCACTGCCGAGATGTTGGCAAGGTTAGAGGTCAATCTTCCACCCCCTCACAGGTTACCATCCGCTCTGCTCTGCCTGGGCTCAAAACAATCAAACATCTTGAGCCACACACACACACACACCAACCTGTATGCACCAGTGCCTTGAATCTCCAGACTTCTCGGTTCATTTGCATATGACTGCAGAAGATGAACATTTCAGAGCAACCTGAAGCATCTTCCCATCAGCCAATTCAGCCATCATGAACAGACATTGCTTCAGCTGTCTTTTTGTACAATGTATCACATACAGAGCTTTGTGATAAATTTTTCAGTGGGTTATTTATGCCTTCCAATTAATCTGAGAAACAATTTCTCACTTTGGGTTGCTTTTGGCACCCACTTTTAACTGTGAATATTGCTCTCTTGGGTTTCAATCTCAAACTCAGTAGATGCTGAGGAGAAGGCGGGGTGTCAACCATACTTTTCCATATAGAACTGGAAATATGAAGAGGGTTTAGGAAAGAAATACTGTTGTGAAACACCACAGGCATCTGAGCGGTCTCAGTTGGAAAAGGTGGAGGCAATCTTGATCATCTGTGTGACATTTTCTTTAGAATGTCTTCTCTTGTTGCCACCCACCACCTCCATGTTATGCAATGACGGTCAACTGTAATTTGCAGCTTCAAATGGCAAATGTCTCATGTAAAAGTCTTTCCTCCAACAACTGCCAATCAAGTGATTTAACCAACACCTCAGCAAACTATGAATAATTTAACAGCATTACCATTTATTAAAAAAAAAATAAAAATACTGGCACAGCAAATGATGACTGTCCTATAATTATCATCAATTACCCTTAAAAACCATTTAAAATTAGAGTGACATCTGGTCATGTGTGTACTCCGTTTTAAGAGAACTTTAGCTGAAATTTTTCACATTTTCATTTGTAACTCAATGGGTCATCACGTTCATATGTATGATCTGCATTGTGAAATCTATCACAATACACAGTAATTCGATAACATTTCCCCCCCCCCCGATTACTGCTAAAGGCCCACAACAGGGGCTTTCAAGGCCGGGGACACACAGCAGTGCAGTGTTGCTAGGTCAGAACTGAGAAGAGGCATCAGAGATGCCAAAGCAGCCTAGAGGAGGAGGATTGAGGGCCACTTTGATAACGCAGATCCCCGTCGGGCATGGCAGGGTATACGCCACATCACAACACAAGGCAACACCACCAACCTGACCACCAGCAGCAGTGCATCACTGGCAGAGCAACTCAACCACTTCTTTGGTCGTCATGAGAGAGACAGCATAAGGACCATCACGACCACTGCTCCAGCCACAGGCATGAGCTGCCTCATCATACAGTTTGCAGATGTCACACATACTCCGTAACAAACATACAGAAAGCAGCTGACAGCTGGCCTGGATGGTCTCCTAGGACGGGTCCTCAAAGTCTGTGCTGTGGAATTAACTGAGGGATTTACAACCAGAACGTCAAGGACGTAGTAGCTCATCTGGTCTGGCATCAAAACAACCATGACTATCAAACAGAACTGAAATGTGACAAATGTAGGAGAGGACAAACCTCCACAACAAATTGTTTACAACAGAAAAATCAACAAAGGACTAAATTGTGTTCCCCAAGGGAAGATCTATCCAAAACATCAATCAGAACTGAATTCACACAATAAATGAGAGAGGAGATACAGTTCTAGTCAGAAGAAAATTTGTTAAGTTGACCCAATTACTAATTTGTTAGCAAAAAAATTGACAATACAATGACCAAGTTTTGTGCACAAGGTCTAGTTCTTTCAAATAAAACAATCAGAACTGAAATCCATTGAGAACTGAGGGAGGAGACATGATTTAACTAAAAATAAAAGTTGGAAACAAAGTTGGAAACAAATTATTTACAACAAGAAAAAAATCAACAAACAACCAAGTTTTGTCCCCAGAGGGAAGATCTACCAAAAACATCGATCAGAACTGAAATCGGGTGAGAACTGCGAGAGGAGATACACTTCTAATGAGAAGTCCCAAAATTCGTGAAGTTGACCTAATTAGCAGTTTGTTAGCAAAAATTTGACGATACAATGACCAAGCGTTGTACAGAATGACTAGTTCTTTCGAACAAAACAATCAGAACTGAATCAGTTCACATACACAGGGTTTCGTCTAAACGGGGGAACAGGGGCGCTGCGCCCTCTTACTCTCGGCGTGCGCCCCCTTACCGACTCCGTGAAAACATCCCAGCAACACTACGTGACAATGTGTCTGATCATCAAATACGTTATAATTGCTCCAAAAATATTCCAATCATAGTAGATACACCACCAGACGGTGCAAAAACAATCCGAATTGGCGTTTTCCAGACTGAGGCGCCATGTTGTTTAGTTGTTTACTTGTCGTGGCTGCTCTCGCGAGATTTAACATGGGTTACATACAAGGTCAGCTGACTTGTAGAGCGAGATTTCTCGAGACTGAATGACCTTTCACCCACCGGCGCAGGAGCTTTTGACAGAAGTAGTTGCGAGTTGTTTTTGTTGACACTTGTCATCCCGCGGCACGAAGCGGAAGAAAGCCAAAGACTGTCCGGGGCAGAAGATGATTACTTCTTTCTTTTTCAATGTTGACAGACAATTTGTTACAATTTCCCTCTCAGATAGCTAGCCTCAGAATGTCCCATTGGAGCATTTTTCAAAGGCTTTGCACGGCGGGGGGGGGGGGGGGGGGGGGGGGGACAACCGGCACCATCTCCCCCCCTGCTTCACTCCCTCGCCATGGTGAGCGCCCTCATACTAAATTTTTCTAGAAAAAACCCTGCATACAGAACCAACAGATCAACGGATGGCGCCCTCCCCACTGTACTGCACCACCTAGAACAACAAGGAGCATGTGCACGATTGTGGTTTGTGGATTACTACTCTGCATTTAACACAATCCTCCCCAGCAGACTGGTCCACAAGATGTCTGACCTAGGCCTCAATCATAATATCTGCCTGTGGATACTGGACTTTTTAAGTCACCAGCCACAATCAGACAGGATGGGTCCTCACCGCTTCTCCACTCTCTCACTCAGCACAGGAGCCCCACAGGGCTGAGCTCTTTCCTGTACACACATGACTGCATACCAATCACACAAACACCATTTTAAAGTGGGTCTGATCATTGGAGATGAATCTGCCTACAGAGAGGAGGTTCAGGGGCTGACAGACTGATGTGCTGAGAACAACTTCGCTCTGAATACCAAAAAGACCAAGGAGCTGATAATTGATTTCAGAAGACATCAGGATGTTCACCTGTCACTGAGCATAAATGGAGAAGAGGTAGACAGAGTCTCTAGTTTCAGATTCCTGGGTACACACATCAGAGGACCTTACACGGACATATAACACACACTGCCTTATTAAGAAAGCATAACAAAGAGACACTATTTACAGAAAACTCTCAGGAAAATCAACCTGGTCCAATAGCTGTTGATGTCCTTCTACTGCTGTACCACTGAGACTTTCCTCACACACGGCATCTTGACATGGTATGGTAACAGCTCTGTAACATAAGAAGGGACTGCAAAGAGTCAAAGACTGCACACACAAAATAAAATAAAAAATTAACAACCATCAACAAGCAATTGCCTGCTCTTGAGAACATGTACACATCCCACTGCTTGCAGAGAACACACTGCATTCTAAAGGACTCATCCCACCCTGCCCATCAGCTGTTTAAATGTCTGCCCTCAGGCAAACATTACAGATCAATCAAAGCACGCACCACAAGATTCAAAAACAGTTTCTATCCCAAATATATCACCACACTCAACTCTGCTCTGAAGTCTTTCTCACACACAACAAATCAATAAGGTCAAGCTACCCACATTTTGTGCAATATTTATACTTAGATAAATCACCATAATATATTACCAAGTGCAATATCCTTCACAAGCACTTAGTTTCACTGTGCTTAAGCACGTGATGTGAATGTCTGTACATTTGTAAATCTTTCATGTTTGTAGATTTTGTCTGCATCTTTGTAAATCCTTATGTCTGAACATCTTTCATGTTCGTAAATCTTGAATCTTTTATGTATATATCTGAGGACCATTTTGTAAGGCAGTGCACTGAATTTTGTTGTGCATCTTACACAATGACAAAGCAATCTTGACAGCAGTAATTAAAACATAGCTCAGATAAGCTGTTACTCATAGATCAAAATGTCACAAATTTAATATACAGAATATGCAAAGTAAAGAGTATGAATTTAACATTTACTGTGAAAGTCAGCATCAAGTGTCTCTCCACATTAAGCAGGTCTATCTTACTAGTGGTTTCAAAAAGGCTTTCTGTAAACATGAGTTAATTAACACATGGTCACATGGGCTGTACATTACTGTTAAACCATCAGACCTTTCCTAAGAGCTGGATACTGATGCAGTGCCTTAGAACTGCCTGAAAACTAAGGCTACATCCACACGACAACGGCAACGAGATTTTATTAATATATATTTTATATATATACAGTGGGGCAAAAAAGTATTTAGCCAGCCACCAATTGTGCAAGTTCTCCCACTTAAAAAGATGAGAGAGGCCTGTAGTTTTCATCATAGGTACACTTCAACTATGAGAGACAGTATGGGGGAAAAGAATCCAGGAAATTACATTGTAGGATTTTAATGAATTAATTGGTAAATTCCTCGGTAAAATAAGTATTTGGTCACCTACAAACAAGCACAATTTCTGGCTCTCACAGACCTGTAACATCTTCTTTAAGAGGCTCCTCTGTCCTCCACTCGTTACCTGTATTAATGGCACCTGTTTGAACTCGTTATCAGTATAAAAGACACCTGTCCACAATCTCAAACAGTCACACTCCAAACTCCACTATGGCCAAGACCAAAGAGCTGTCAAAGGACACCAGAAACAAAATTGTAGACCTGCACCAGGCTGGGAAGACTGAATCTGCACAGCTTGGTGTGAAGAAATCAACTGTGAGAGCAATTATTAGAAAATGGAAGACATACAAGACCATTGATAATCTCCCTCGATCTGGGGCTCCACGCAAGATCTCACCCCATGGGGTCAAAATGACCACAAAAACGGTGAGCAAAAATCCCAGAACCACACGGGGGGACCTAGTGAATGACCTGCAGAGAGCTGGGACCAAAGTAACAAAGGCTACCATCAGTAACACACTACGCCGCCAGGGACTCAAATCCTGCAGTGCCAGACGTGTCCCCCTGCTTAAGCCAGTACATGTCCAGGCCCGTCTGAAGTTTGCTAGAGAGCATTTGGATGATCCAGAAGAGGATTGGGAGAATGTCATATGGTCAGATGAAACCAAAATAGAACTTTTTGGTAAAAACTCAACTTGTCGTGTTTGGAGGAGAAAGAATGCTGAGTTGCATCCAAAGAACACCATACCTACTGTGAAGCATGGGGGTGGAAACATCATACTTTGGGGCTGTTTTTCTGCAAAGGGACCAGGACGACTGATCCGTGTAAAGGAAAGAATGAATGGGGCCATGTATCGTGAGATTTTGAGTGAAAACCTCCTTCCATCAGCAAGGGCATTGAAGATGAAACGTGGCTGGGTCTTTCAGCATGACAATGATCCCAAACACACTGCCCGGGCAATGAAGGAGTGGCTTCGTAAGAAGCATTTCAAGGTCCTGGAGTGGCCTAGCCAGTCTCCAGATCTCAACCCCATAGAAAATCTTTGGAGGGAGTTGAAAGTCCATGTTGCCCAGCGACAGCCCCAAAACATCACTGCTCTAGAGGAGATCTGCATGGAGGAATGGGCCAAAATACCAGCAACAGTGTGTGAAAACCTTGTGAAGACTTACAGAAAACTTTTGACCTCTGTCATTGCCAACAAAGGGTATATAAGAAAGTACTGAGATTAACTTTTGTTATTGACCAAATACTTATTTCCCACCATAATTTGCAAATAAATTCTTTAAAAATCAGACAATGTGATTTTCTGGATTTTTTTTTCTCATTTTGTCTCTCATAGTTGAGGTATACCTATGATGAAAATTACAGGCCTCTCTCATCTTTTTAAGTGGGATAATTTGCACAATTGGTGACTGACTAAATACTTTTTTGCCCCACTGTGTGTATGTATATATATATATATATATATATATATATATATATATATATCGCGTCCACATGGGCAACGGATCAGTAAAATATCAGGTACATATGGCAACGCAACGCTTGCTGAAAACGATGCAATACACATGCCACACCTCTACGTGCGCTGTAAGACAGTCCCATCGGAGACACCAGAACAATAGAAGAAGTAGGATGCATGCGCATGAACCCCTTCTTCTACCCGGCGTGAAGCACTCTCAGGAACAAACACACAACAACAAGAAGATGGCTGCGACTACGCGAGGAAATCGTGCCTTCTGTGTGTACAAATTAGTTTTATTAGTGTGCATAGTTTTATATAACTTAATTTTCTTATTGTGTGTGAACATTTTGAAAAGCATTTTTATATAATTTATATAACATTGTGTGAACATTTTGAAAAGCATTTTTATATAATTTATATAACTTATATTGTGTGTGAACATTTTGAAAAGCAGTCTTATCCAATAAAAAAAAGAAATTCAAGAAATGGTTCAGTTATTTGTTTATTTAAAAGAAAAGCTGTATACAAAAGTGAATGCAATGCAGTGGTTCATACAAAACAGCGAGAGTGCTGCTTGTTCTAGTCATGTGGTTGTGACGTCATCGTAAACAAATCCGTTCTACTCATCCAGACGACTTCGCAACGGCGCCGTTGCCAGATTTTTCCACTCTGGAACCCGTTCTCAAAAAATATCGTTTTGGGGCACCCAAAACGCCGGTGCCGTGTGGACGCCAGGCCGAAACGATAAACAATTTTATCAGATTCACCTGAATCCGTTGCCGTGTGGACAGCCTCTAAGTAGATGTGGAACACAAATGTACTGTTAACGGGTGGGGAACAATTCATCTAGGGACTAAAGGAAGCAAGTAGAATCTAGTCCTTGTAACTAATTTGGGGGGGACACACCAAAAAAAAAAAAAACCACCCAAAAACTTAAAATATGCTTCAAAACGGAAGGAAGCTATGGAAAAGAAAAAAAAAAAAAAAAAACATTTGACCTTGCTGTTTGGATCAATTCCAAACATCTAAAAAAGTTCATCTGCTGGTTACAATGATAAGTCAACCACTTACTCTTGAAATACCGGGCAGTTGAACAGATGGGCAGGCAACCTGAAAACAATCCCTCCACAACTCAGTGGCAGAGGCATAAAGGTTAAAAATGTATGGATACTAGGGTTTTGTAAAACCCACACCCACCCGACCTGTTACGAGAGCCATCCTACAACACCACACAACCCACAAAATATGCATTAATCAACCACCCATAAACCATCAACTTTAGCCAAACAGTGATGCTTTAGCACTTTTTGAACTGCCCAAACCCGAGAAATATTTTTTTCTAGAAAGCTTGCCATCAACTTGGGTATCACTACTAGGTGTGTAACAATATACATATTTTCAGGTTTGATAAAATTTTTTGCTTGAAATAAAATATATTAATCTGAAAGAACTTTATTTACACTACACAAACTGATCTGGTTGTGTAAAATTTAAATATATAAAACTGAAAATATAATCTATAAAATAGAAGCCTTTATTTTGTCACATACATTGAAGTACAGTGAAATTTTTTTCCTCGTATATCCCAGTTGATTAGGAAGTTAGGAACAGATATGATATGTTAGCCTTAGAGCAGAGAGGGTTAAGGCCGTGCTCAAGGTGGTAGTGCATGGCAGTGGTTTTAAATAGTGGTTTTATTTAACTAAAATGAAGGGTGGCATGGTGGTGTAGTGGTTAGCACTGTTGCCTCACAGCAAGAAGGTTCTGGGTTCAAGCCCAGTGGCTGACGGGGCCTAATGTGTTTTAAGGACATTAGACACTGGATGCTTATTAATTTCCTTCTGCTTAACTCTGACAAGACTGAAGTACTTGTACTAGGACCACATATAGCTAGAAGTAAGTTTTCTGATTACACAGTAACTCTGGATGGCCTTTGTGTTTCTTCACGTGCAGCAGTAAAAGACCTCGGGGTGATTATTGACCCCAGTCTTTCATTCGAAACTCACATTGATAACATTACCCGGATAGCTTTCTTTCATCTCAGAAATATTGCTAAGATAAGAAATTTAATGGTCACTACATGATGCGGAAAAACTAGTTCATGCTTTTGTTACCTCCAGGTTGGATTATTGTAATGTCTTACTGTCTGGATGTCCCAATAAGTGCATAAACAAGCTCCAATTAGTTCAAAATGCAGCAGCAAGAGTCCTTACTAGAACTAGAAAATATGACCACATCACCCGTCTTATCCACACTGCACTGGCTCCCAATCAAATTTCGTATTGATTATAAAATACTACTATTGACCTTTAAAGCACTAAATGGTCTCGCACCACAGTACCTGAGTGAACTTCTGCTCCTCTATGACCCACCACGCCTACTTGATGGTATGTTTTCGTCGCGTTTGTCCATCCCGAGGCGCACATACAGCCGTGGGACTCTGACATTGGCAACGCTTTTTTCTGTAAGTTAAACCCGGCACACGCTAAGGGGCTACATGACCTCGGCCTACTCCGGCGGCCCGCTTTGACATCGACCCCCACTACTCAGAGGAAGCGCCGTAGGCGGTGCGAGAGGAAGCAGAAGCAGGGAAAGCGCGGGGGTATCTGAGCCAGGCTAATGGCTAATCCACACAAGCTGGCTATACCGTCAATCATACTCGCCAATGTATGCTCCTTGGATAACAAAATGGATTATATTCACCTTTTGAGAGCGACCCAGCAAGCTGTGAGAGAGTGCTGCGTTTTTGTGTTCACGGAAACATGGCTCAACGACAGCATACCGGACTCCGCCATCCAGCTCGACCAGCTAATATGCTATCGAGCAGACCGAGCCCTCATTGAAGGAGGTAAGACCCGCGGCGGCGGGGTCTGTGTTTACATCAGGGATGCTTGGTGGCAGGACGCTGTGGTAGTTTGCAGACACTGTTCACTCCTTGTGGAGTTTATGATCATCAAATGCCGGCCCTTCTATCTACCGAGGGAGTTTTCTGCCATCCTGCTTGTTGCAGTTTACATTCCTCCCAGCTGCAACAACAACGATAGGGACAAGGCACTGAGTGAACTGACAGCCCATCCAGAGGGACTTCTCATCGTAGCTGGGGATTTCAACCACGCAAATCTCAAAACAGTGTTTCCTCAGTTATATCAACACATTTACTTTACAACACGGGGAAACAACACACTGGACCAGGTTTATACTACACTCACTACGTTTACATGCACATGGAGAGAATCGAATTTCTGCCGTTGCTCGAGTGAAATCGAAGTTCAAAATGCCATGTATACACCTTAATTCGGCTGAAATTGAACCGAACTTGATTTCTCGGAATCGAGCTACACGACCTAGTTTATGCGATTTCTGCCGAGCTACTTTGTGCATGTATACCCTATCGAGCTAGTTGTCGAGCTACTTCCGGAAGTGACGAGTGACGAGACCACAAGCGGGAAACACAACAGCCTCGGTCGGCATGACAACAGTAGTAGCGAGCAGCAGAAGAGGTCAGGAGGAACAAACGGAGAAGAGAAAATGGCGATGTAGAGCTCTCTGAAGTGTGGGTGGAGCACAGAGGACGGCAGGACAAAGCTTCTGGTACTAATAGGCTTTTTATTGTCAGACTTTTCAGTTTAACAGCCTACTTTTATTCTTGAGAGAAACACACACACGCGCACGCTGTGTTCTAGTCCCGGGATGAGCTGTCCCCTCTGCCTCCTTAAATAGGGCGCGGTTACTGGGAAGACACACAAACACAGGTTAATTACCGTCAGGTGTAGTGGTTCTGCCACTCACCTTCCCTGGCTCCGCCCTCCTGTCACAGACCGGCGCTTGACCACGCCCCCACTGCCACAGGCAAGCAGAAACGTGCACTTCTGGAGCAATGAGGAGACAGAGTTCATGCTCATTCAGCTTAAGGAGTTGAATATATTAAAATTCATGGACGGGAGAAAAACGCGCAATGGAGAACACGGAACTGATAACTTTGTTTACACTCTTGAATAGCTCTTCTTCATGACGACAACCGGAAGTGTACCAACACGATGGGGCATGTTGCGCCACCTGTGGCTCGGGTGCACAATGCACCTCACACAATAGCCCGATTTCAGTTGTGTGCATGTACGATTGGATTTCTCTGGCACCCTGCTGGGACCTTCAGCTCGATTACCGACAGCAGCTCGATTTGGATGTGCATGTAAACGTAGTCACTGAGAAGAGCATTACAAGGCCTCACCCCTCCCCCATCTCGGTGCTTCAGACCACATCACTGTTATGCTAATGCCAGCATACAGGCCGAAGGTCAAAGTCACCAGACCGGTCCAGAAGCAGGTACGGGTGTGGCCAGAGGGTGCTTCCTCAGCACTTCAGGACTGCTTTAACATCACAGACTGGGACATGTTTAAGCAGGCAGCCACTTACAATCACCAGATCAACATCCAGGAGTATTCAGACACTGTTACAGCCTACATTAGTAAATGCACTGATGTCGTCACAGACATTAAGACCATCACAGTACGGGCCAACTAGAAACCATGGCTGACGGGGGAAGTCTATTGGTTACTGAAAGGTTGGAACGCTGCTTTCAGAGCAGGTGATTAGGCTGGTCTGAGATCAGCAAGAGCCAACTTGTCCCGTGGCATCAGACTAGCAAAGAAGCAGTACAGTAGCAGGATAACCCATCATTTCACTGACAGCAGAGACACAAGGAGCCTGTGGCAGGGGATACAGACCATCACGGACTATAAACCTCAACCACAGACCTGTGACAAGGACATCACTCTGCTGAACAGTCTAAATAACTTCTTTGGACGGTTTGAAGCCAACAACAGCATGCCTGCACAGAAAACACCACCCCTTCCAGATGACCAGATGCTGTCCCTGTCTCCAGCCAGTGTGAGGAGATCCCTCTCCAGGATCAACACCCGCAAAGCTGTAGGACCTGACAACATTCCAGGTCGTGTACTAAAGGACTGTGCAAAGGAGCTCACAGAAGTGCTCACAGACATCAACACCTCCCTGAGCCAAGCTACTGTCCCCACCTGCTTCAAGAGCACCATCATCATCCCTGTTCCAAAGAAGGCCTCTCCATCCTGCTTCAATGACTACCGCCCTGTGGCACTGACCCCCATCATTATGAAGTGCTTCGAGCGGTTAGTCATGCAGCATATCAAATCCATCCTCCCGCCCTCCATGGACCTGTACCAATTTGCATATCGGGCCCATCGGGCCCATCGGTCCACTGATGATGCAATCTCCACCGCTCTCCACTCAGCTCTCACTCACCTGGACACTAAGGACTCTTACATGCAGATGCTGTTCTTAGACTTTAGTTCAGCATTTAACACAATCATCCCCCAGCAGCTGATACAGAAACTGGACTGTCTAGGACTAAACACCTCCCTCTGCAACTGGTTGCTGGACTTCCTGACCGGAAGACCACAGGCAGTCCGGGTCGGCAACAACACATCCAGCACCATCATTCTGAACACAGGGGCTCCCCCAAGGATGTGTGCTCAGCCCCCTTCTCTTCACCCTGCTGACCCACGACTGCACACCAACACACAACAGCAACCTCTTCATCAAGTCTGCGGATGACACAGCTGTGGTGGGACTCATTAACAACAATGATGAGTCATACTACAGGGACGAGGTGAGCCAACTGGCCGCGTGGTGCAGAGACAACAATCTCTCTCTTAATGTGGAGAAGACGAAGGAGATGGTTGTCGACTTCTGGAGAGCCTCCACCCAGCATCCTCCACTGACCATCAATGGTGCCGCTGTGGAGAGAGTGAGCAGCACCAAGTTCCTGGGTGTGTACCTCACCGAGGATCTCTCCTGGAGCAGCAACACTGCATCGCTGGCCAGGAAAGCTCAGCAGCGCCTCTACTTCCTCCGCAGACTGAAAAGAGCTAGAGCACCAGCCCCTATCATGCAGACCTTCTACCGCAGAACCATCGAGAGCATCCTGACCAGCTGCATCACTGTGCGGTACGGCGGCTGTACTGCATCCTGCCGGAAGACCCTGCAGCGCATAGTGAGAGCAGCTGAGAAGATTGTCGGTGTCCCCCTACCCTCCCTTCAGGATATTTACAACACACGCCTGGCCTGCAGAGCACTCAGCATTGCGGGCAACTCCACCCATCCCAAGCACCACTTCTTCAGCCTCCTGCCTTCTGGGAGGAGAATGAGAAGCCTCCGGGTGAGAACCAGCAGACTGAGAGACAGCTTCATCCACCAAGCCGTCAGGATGCTGAACTCCCTCCCAGGCCAGTACCCCCTTCCCTTAATACACAAACCAAATGTCACCAGCCACTTTAACGAACTATAACGGAATTCAATTGCACTATGTTAAAACTGTTTACGGAGGCACTGTCGAGCAGCTAATGGAGTAGGTCGTGAGTTGGGTGAGCTCTGCAGAAAATATGATTTAAATTTTTTTTTGGCGCCTTACATCAACAGTAAGATACAAGAAAACCATCTAAAGCACCACCTAAGGTTTTGGATGAACCCCCGTCTCTCTCATTTCCACTTTCTCCTTGTAAATGGCAAGTAGAACTAACCTGCGTAAGTACAGCTACATCGCTGCTAGCAAGACAGGTGCTGTTACACCTAGCAACATGTCCGAGCCCACTGAGCAAAATGTGATAGATATGAAAACTGAGATACTTTCTTCTCTCAAAACAGAGATAACTAGTATTTTCCAAGCAGAACTGAAGAGTGCGCTCACTGCTGAGTTTAATATGATTAAGTTGGAGCTACAAGCACTTAAAACAGACAGACATTGCAAACAACACCGCGGCATTGTGAGCCGACATGGAAAAAGTTAAAACGACAGTGTCGGACATGGAACAAGGCCTCTCTGCCTGCTCAGATGAGATAACATCACTGCAGGACGCCGTGCAAAAACTCGAGAGAAATGTGGAGACTCTACAGGGAAAATGTTTGGACATGGAGGGCAGAATGAGGAGGTCAAACATCCGCATCCTGAATGTGGCTGAAGAGGCTCGGTCAAGTTCCCCGGCCTCTGTCTCGAAGTTAATCAAAGAGGCCTTGAAAATGGATAAAGATGTGCTGATTGACAGATCCCATCGCACTCTCCAGCCAAAGAGATCAGCTGGAAAGCCCCGAGCAATAATCGCAAGGCTACACTATCATCAGGACTGTGTTGAGATCCTTCGCCGGGCCAGGGAAGCCGGTCCCCTGCAGTATAACGGAGCCACTATTTTCGTGTTCCCCGACTATCCACCGAGCATTGCTCGAGCAAGATCGGCTTTTAACGAGGTCAGAAGGCTGCTTCGAGGACGGGACAACGTTCGTTATGACATCCTACATCCAGCCCGGCTCCGCATTACACATAATGGGACCGAGAAAACGTTCCAGGACGCGGCTGAGGCTATGGCGTATGTGAAAGCAAACATCTGAGCTTTCCCTCTTTAGACTTGTGTCTCTCTCCACAATGGTCACCTTCGTTTTATTTCCTCAAGAATGTAGAATGACCAAGAAATGCCCAGAGAGGTTGGATTTTTGTTCTGTGTTTTCTTATTTTTTGGATAAGAGTCTGTTTTCTGTGAATTATGTAAAGACCTGAAACTTGCTTTATATGTTTAGTGAACTGGTCCTCTCCTCTCTTTATTAGGGCCCGAGCCCTATAGGGCGAAGGCCCTATTGTTCTTGTAAGAGTTCACTATTATTATTCTTCCGTCTTCTTCTTTATTTTTCTCCGCTGTTGGGCCATTTTCGGGGCGCTTGCCATGGGCGAAAACGCACGAAATTTGGCACCACTTCCGAGAATTGCCACCGCTACTCAGACCCAAAAGCCCAAACTTGGCCGGGGTTCATGGCCTCTATAGCGCCCCCTAAGTCGTTGTGATTTTGGTCTCCCGCATTAAGGTGCCTGGTTGCCATATAGTTTGTAGTAGTGGCATGCCATTTGGTACGCATATGTATCTCACTAACCCGGACAAAAATGTAATGCCAATGCATTAGCCACGCCCAACAGGAAGTGAGGTAATTTCACTTTTGTGCGAAATGCATGGCCACGAAGACGGCGCAACTCCTCCTAGACCGTTCATAGGAATGTCACCAAAATTGATACACGTCATCTACAGACATGGCTGACAAAAGTTACTAAATACGTTTCACGTAGGATAAACCGTTCAGAAGTTATACGTCAATCAATTTTCACTTCAAAATTTTACATGCTAAAAAATTCATAACAAATCTTCTAATTGCTCAAAACTGCTCATACTTCACACGCACGTCACTCATTGGGCTTCTGACATGTTACCCAATTTCTGTGATATTTCGCCACTGGGGGCGCTATTTTTGGGCAAAAAATCCAATCTTTCCTCAAATTTGGTCACACTTCACGGCCACCCTCTTACTACCTCCCATGTCATGTATACCACATTTTGGGAATTTTTGTCCATGGGGGGCGCTGTTTTTGGCCGACGCAATTGCTCCAAAACGGGTTTTTGGTAAATAATTCCATAATGCTTTTCCTTCACACCACTACCTTTTGATAGTACGTTGCTGTTGTAGACACTTATTTTTCCAACTCATGATCGCTCATGCACAGCATAGCGCCACCTACTGACATGGGAAAAACCAAAAAATTTATTCTTCAAAAATCTATATCTCATCTTCTATTTACTCAATTGACATCAAACTTCATACGCAAACTCTTCATAGCTCACCTGACATATACGCCAAATTTTGTGCACTTTCGCCCCTGGGGGTGCTGGTTATGGCAAAAATGATATTGCAGCTTCTCATTTGTCAAACTTGGCAAGCAAACTCTTTACAAGACCCTTATTGGGGCGCTTGCCATGGTCGACAACGCACGAAATTTGGCTCCTTTTTCTTAGACTGCCACCGCTACTGAGAACCAGAAGCCCAGATCCAGGCGGGCCTCAGGGCCTCTATAGCGCCCACCGTGCACCGTACAGTGCGAGACCCTATTGTTGCCATGTGTCCAATTCTGTGCTTTGTCGCCATTGTGGGAGTAATGTCTCTTGCCGAACAAGCTGTGGAAGGTATTTCGCGGGGACGCATGCCCACGCCCCCCTTGGCCGCTGGCGCGAGGGCCCGTCGAGGCCGCTTGCGGCTTTAATTATTTTTATTATTTCCATTTTTTATTTTTCTATTAGTCTTCATGACTCTCATTTGATTAGTCATTTATATATTGCATATATGGACATGGAAACAATATTTGGACTATTTAGGGGAGATGAGTGTAATCACCACCTGATTCTGATGACCACAGCCAATAATTTGTCAAATTAACCATTTGAATCATTAGTCATTTTTGTTATATAATTGTACTCAGGGACACAGAATGATTAAGAAATCCCAGGGGGTGCTTGATTATTGTTTAATAGGCGCCACCTTTACTTTTTTTTTTTATTAAAAAAATGTCAAAACCTTAAAATTACTTGTTGAAATTTTATAAGAGCAGAGCAATCTGTTAGACTAGTAGTTCCTCATACAAGTACTTAATATGTGGATATTTTTGCGAGGGGTTTAGTAGTCACTGTGTTCTTTTAAGTGACAGGGGAAGGGAAACCATTGCACCAAAGTTTTACTTTTTTTTCTCTTATCTTTCTTTTTTCTCCGTCAATATGTTAGAGGAGGGGTCCCTCTTTACACATGCTCAACTAACCAAGACCATCATACACTACTGTATCTTGGAATGTATGTTCTCTACAACAGACTATGGCTAGGCCACATCATGTGAATGTGAATAAATCAAGAGGTTGTCAGGTCACCTTTGTTAGCTGGAACGTGAAATCCTTAAACCATCCAGTAAAATGTAAAAAAGTAATTTCACATCTGAATCAGCTTAATGCAGGGATTGCCTTCCTCCAAGAAACCCACTTGACCACCTTTGATCATTTTAGACTAAGAGGGGGGTGGGTGGATCAACTTTACCATTCAAATTTTCATTCCAAATCTAGAGGAACTGCCATTCTCATCAATAAAAACGTTCCATTTGTTATGTCCAATGTAGAGGCAGATTCTGCAGGTCGTTATATAATAGTGGTAGGCAAATTAAATAACACCCCTATCATAGTAGCAAATCTGTATGCACCAAATTGGGATGACTGTACTTTTTTTACTAGTTTTTTTTCCGCATCTTCCTAATATTGAGGTATTTCACCTGACGTCACAGGGTCACGTGACGCCCCAGTGTCCGCCATTTTGAAGGTCAAGCTAGCTAATGTCAACAACATAGTAGCTACAGTAGCATGTTACTGTAGCAATGTTTACGTTCAGTCATTTGGATGACTGTTAAAACCTTTCAGTCTCAAGTTTTTCCTTTACTGTATTTACTAGTTTACTGTAATTATGATCCGGCAGCTATTTACACCGGATCCAGTGTAAATAGCTGCCGGAGCGCGCTCCGGCTTGCTCCCCCTCAAATTAAGCAGCGCGCTCCGGCTTGCTCCCGGAGTGCTCCGGAGCAAGCCGGAGCGCGCTGCTTAATTTGAGGGGGAGCAAGCCGGAGCGCGCTCCGGCAGCTATTTACACTGGATCCGGTGTAAATAGCTGCCGGATCATAATTACAGTAAACTAGTAAATACAGTAAAGGAAAAACTTGAGACTGAAAGGTTTTAACAGTCATCCAAATGACTGAACGTAAACATTGCTACAGTAACATACTAGCTACTATGTTGTTGACATTAGCTAGTGCTAACAGCTAGCTGCTAGTACACTGCTACAACACAGACACCGACCCTAATAATACAGTTCTTGGTCATTGCCTGGTAACAGCAAATTTATAACGGGCCATGTCTCAACAGACTAAGAAGTTATTTCAATGACATTTAATAACATTTTGTTTATCCTGAGGACCGAAAGTAAATGAAAATGTGAACAAACCTTAGCTGTAATAAGATGGCGACCACCGGCTCCAGGGACGACCCACTGATGTAGGCATGTTACCCAGCCTGACACAAAATATTTGTAGGCATCCAAACTCTTATACGCTTTCAGATCAATACCTGTGTATGGCGATGGGTTTTTAACGACATAGGTATACAGATCATGTGGGCCGAAGTCAGGTAAAGACGAGGGCTTCGTGTACTTCCATACATCAGTGAACAATCCTGGTGGAAGCAGGTAAACGTCGTTCTCTAAGCCTGCTAACCTCAATTTTTGCAAATACCTCTCCCTCTGCTCGCCCTGTAAATGCCCTACTTCGCTGGATAGTGAAGGTGTCTTCTGCATCTCGCTCCTTTTTCTTTTATGTTTTTCATTTGTCGCCTTCCTCGCATTCAAACTGATTCGAGCCGTGACGTCCAAAATGGCAGCCTAACGATGCATCACATGACTTGGTCACGTGGGTGAAAAACCTCAATAGACACACATCATCTCATATTAGGAGGAGACATGAACTGTGCGTTATCATCCACTCTAGATCGCAGCTCACCTGCAGTCCATTTTCCAAGGAAGAATTTATTACTGTGGTCAGGTCCATGCAAAATGGGAAATCCCCTGGACTGGATGGATATCCGAGTGAATTCTTTAAAAAAAAAATTTGCCAATGAACTTGCTCCAATCCTACTTCTAGTCTATGAAGAATCATTTGACTCTGGCTCACTACCTGAAACTACGAGACAAGCTGTTATATCATTAATCCATAAAAAAGGTAAAAACAAACTAGAATGTAGTTCTTTTCGACCAATCTCTTTATTGAATGTTGACAGTAAATTGTTAGCCAAAATGTTATCCCTCCGCTTAGAAAATGTTCTACCCTCTGTGGTTTCCGATGATCAGACTGGTTTTATTAAAAATCAGTCATTTTTTAATATACGCAGATTAATGAATATCCTTTTGTGGCAGTTCAGTATGCGTGGGTGGAGCACAGAGGACGGCAGGACAGAGATCAGGTTCAAAATAGGCTTTATTGCCACACTTTTCAGTGAACAATCTGAACACCAAACAGACACACACACACACACACACACAACCAGCGTCTAGTTCAGGGATGAGCTCCTCTGCTCTCGCTCTCCCTACCTAAATAGGGCGCGGTCACTGGGAAGACACACACAAACACAGGTTAATTGCCGTCAGGTGTAGTGATTCTGCCACTTACCTTCCCTGACTCTGCCCTCCTGTCACAGACCGGCGCTTGACCACACCCCCGCTGCCACACCTTTATAATCCCACTCCACAAGACACTCCTGAGGTGCTTTTATCACTCGATGCTGAGAAAGCGTTTGATTGGGTGGAGTGGGATTACCTCTTTTACACTCTAAAAAAATTTGGATTTAGTGCAAAGTTCGTATCTTGGATTCATGTTCTCTATTCTCTCCCATTAGCAGCGATTTGTACAAACAATAACTTATCCTCCTTCTTCCCATTGCGCCGTGGGACCAGGCAAGGCTGCCCTCTATCGCCACTCCTATTCGCTCTGGCGATTGAACCTCTAGCGATTGCCCTACGTGACAATATCTTAATCAAAGGCATACAGAGGAATAACACTGAACATAAGGTATCCCTTTACGCGGACGATATGCTTTTGTACTTATCTGAACCATTAAGCAGCCTACCATTAACACTTGCCCTGTCAGATACATTTGGGAAAATATCTGGTTACAAAATAAACACACAAAAAAGTGAGCTTATGCCTATAAATCTTGCTGCCGAACAGACTGTGCTTAATTCACTGCCCTTTAAAATAAGTAAAGATAAATTTAAATATTTAGGTATCTGGGTTACACATAATTTTAAGCATCTCTACAAAGCCAATTTCCCCCCACTTGTCCAATCTATGAAAAATGATCTTGATCGCTGGAATCTATTACCATTAGGAGGCAGAATTAATACTATTAAAATGATTGTGCTACCTAGATTTTTGTATCTGTTCCAGTGTATTCCTATCTTTTTGACAAAATCCTTTTTTTTGTTTATTGATAAATTATCTTCATTCATCTGGAATAAAAAAATTCCACGAATACAAAACATTTTACAGCAGCACTGTGAACATGGAGGACTATCTTTACCCAACTTACAATATTATTACTGGTCGGCTAACATACACGCTATGGTACATTGGCTTAATCCATCACAAGATAGTGACCCAAAGTGGTTGCGGCTGGAAAAGTCGACATGTGAACCTGCCTCTTTACATGCTTTACTTTGCTCTAAGCTCCCACTATTAGAACCTATATCCAGATATTCTATAAACCCAGTTGTTAAGCACTCCTTGAAGATATGGGCACAGTTCAGACGAGCATTTTCACTTAATAACTTGTTAATTAATGCCCCTATATCGAGAAACAATATGTTTAAACCTTCCATCATAGACGGATCCTTTGATATCTGGACCAGGAAAGGATTAGTTACTTTAAAAGACCTCTATATTGATAAGAATTTTGCATCATTTGAGCAACTGAGATTGAAATATGAAATTCCCAACACACACTTCAAGTACCTGCAACTTCGCAACTTTGTTTCCTCAGAATTGGCTCAATTTCCAGCTATGCCGCCTTGACTCTCTTTTAGAGCTTAGCTCCAACCATAAAGGGCTTATCAGAAAAATTTACACGTCACTCATTTCTTATGACATAGAACCCTTGACACGTTTAAAAAACCAATGGGAAGAAGAGTTAGGCATGGAAATTACTGAGGATATGTGGGATTCCACATTAGATGGGATACATTCATCTTCAATTTGCTTAAGACATAAAGTAATACAGTTCAAGATTGTACAGAGGTTACACTGGTCTAAAGCGAGACTGGCAAAGCTGACACCCTGACTGTGACCGCTGTGGAGCAGCAATAGACACTATCACACATGTTCTGGATCTGCCCAAAATTAACAGAGTTCTGGCAATCTATATTCAAATTCTTTTCTGACCCATTAGGAATACCCATGGAACCTCTTGCCATAACAGCAATTTTTGGTGTAGTACCGCAGGATTTCTGCCCCACTCGACATAGCAAAAACATGATGGCCTTTGCTGTGCTACTGGCTAGAAGACTCGTATTGCTTAAATGGAAAGATAAATCTCCTCCAACCTTCAATCAGTGGATCAGAGACCTTCTGCACCATTTGACTTTAGAAAAAATCCGCTATACCACAAGAGGCTGTGCCCTCAATTTCTATACTATATGGCAACCAGTTTTAGATCATGTTGAAAAGATGAATGCCTCAGATATCTTAAATGTGTAGATGTAACCCCTCCTTTTTTTGTGTGTGTGTGAGATTGTTTGTTTTGTTTTATTTTTTTTTTTTAATTATGTACAATTATTATTGAACCTGTGCTGTATTATGGATTTGTGGTGGTGCAGTGGGGTGGGGTTGTTTGTGGGGTGGGATTGTATTGAAATGCATGTCAAACTGTATCTTTTATAACTGGAAAAAACAAAAACACTTTGTTTAAAAAAAAAAAAAGTTTACAATACTGTCTACACAGGTATTTTTTTGTTAATTGCACTATATAGAAACTGTTTACATTTTTCACATATTTGCCATATTTATACTTGCACTGAAAATTCTGCTCATACTGCCTTTTTTTGCACTATATAAAAACTGTTTACAACACTTTACACTTTATACATCTTTAATCTTTGATAGACTTCACTGCTACACTGTTTATACGGTCATATCTGCCATATTTAGGGCCCGAGCCCTATAGGGCGAAGGCCCTATTGTTCTTGTAAGAGTTCACTATTATTAGGGCCCGAGCCCTATAGGGCGAAGGCCCTATTGTTCTTGTAAGAGTTCACTATTATTATTCTTCTTTATTTTTCTCCGCTGTTGGGCCATTTTCGGGGCGCTTGCCATGGGCGAAAACGCGCGAAATTTGGCGCCACTTCCGAGAATTGCCACCGCTACTCAGAACCAAAAGCCCACACTTGGCCGGGGCTCAGGGCCTCTATAGCGCCCCCTAAGTCGCTGTGATTTTGGCATCCCGCATTAAGGTGCCTGGTTGCCATTTAGTTTGTAGTAGTGGCATGCCATTTGGTATGCATATGTATCTCACTAAGCCGGACAAAAATGTAATGCCAATGCATTAGCCACGCCCAACAGGAAGTGAGGTAATTTCACTTTTGTGTGAAATGCATGGCCACGAAGATGGCGCAACTCCTCCTAGACCGTTCATAGGAATGTCACCAAAATTGATACACATCATCTACAGACATGGCTGACAAAAGTTACTAAATACGTTTCACGTAGGATAAACCGTTCAGAAGTTATACGTCCATCAATTTTCACTTCAAAATTTTACATGCTAAAAAATTCATAACAAATCTTCTAATTGCTCAACACTGCTCATACTTCACACGCTAATCACTCATTGGGCTTCTGACATGTTACCCAATTTCTGTGATATTTCGCCACTGGGGGCGCTATTTTTGGGCAAAAAATCCAATCTTTCCTCAAATTTGGTCAAACTTCACGGCCAGCCTCTTACTACCTCCCATGTCATGTATACCACATTTTGGGAATTTTCGTCCATGGGGGGCGCTGTTTTTGGCCGACGCAATTTCTCCAAAACGGGTTTTTGGTCAATAATTCCATAATGCTTTTCCTTCACACCACTACCTTGTGATAGTGCGTTGCTGTTGTGGACCCTTATTTTTCCATCTCATAATCACTCATGTACAGCATAGCGCCACCTACTGACATGGGAAAAACCAAAAAATTTATTCTTCAAAAATCTATATCTCATCTTCTGTTTACTCAATTGTCATCAAACTTCATACACAAACTCTTCATAGCTCACCTGACATGTACGCCAAATTTTGTGCACTTTCGCCCCTGGGGGTGCTGGTTATGGCAGAAATGATATTGCAGCTTCTGATTTGTCAAACTTGGCAAGCAAACTCTTTACAAGACCCTTTTTGGGGCGCTTGCCATGGTCGACATCGCACGAAATTTGGCTCCTTTTTCTTAGACTCCCACCGCTACTGAGAACCAGAAGCCCAGATCCAGGCGGGCCTCAGGGCCTCTTTAGCGCCCCCTAACTCATTGTGATTTTGGCCTCCCGCATTAAGGTGCCTGGTTGCCATGTAGTTTGTAGTAGTGGCATGCCATTTGGTACGCATATGTATCTCACTAAGCCGGACAAAAATGTAATGCCTATGCATTAGCCAAGCCCTACAGGAAGTGAGGTAATTTCACTTTTGTGCGAAATGCATGGCCACGAAGACGGCGCAACTCCTCCTAGACCGTTCATAGGAATGTCACCAAAACTGATACACATCATCTACAGACACGGCTGACAAAAGTTCCTAAATACGTTTCACGTAGAATAAACCGTTCAGAAGTTATACGTCAATCAATTTTCAATGCAAAATTTTACATGCTTAAAAATTCATAACATATCTTCAAATTGCTCAAAACTGCTCATACTTCACACGCAAATCACTCATTGGGCATCTGACATGTTACCCAATTTCTGTGATTTTTCGCCACTGGGGGCGCTATTTTTGGGCAAAAAATCCAATCTTTCCTCAAATTTGGTCAAACTTCACGGCCACCCTCTTACTACCTCCCATGTCATGGACACCACATTTTGGGAATTTTCGTCCATGGGGGGCGCTGTTTTTGGCCAACGCAATTGCTCCGAAACAGGTTTTTGGTAAATAATTCCATAACGCTTCTCCTTCACACCACTACCTTGTGATAGTACGTTGCTGTTGTAGACACTTATTTTTCCAACTCATAATCGCTCATGTGCAGCATAGCGCCACCTACTGACATGGGAGAAACCAAAAAATTTATTCTTCAAAAATCAATATCTCATCTTCTATTTTCTCAATCTTGATCAAACTTGATACGCACACTCTTAACAGGTCACCTGACATATGTGCCAAATTTTGTGAACTTTTGCCACTGGGGGCGCTGTTTTCAGGCAACAATTTATATCTCGGCTTCTGATTGGTCAAACTTGATCAAACTTTACAAAACAACTCTTCATAGGTCCCTTGACATGTATACCAAATTTGGTGAACTTTCACCACTGGGGGCGCTCATTGCGCTGTAGCAGTTGCAGGAGAGGTGTTTACAATCATGAGGCACCAGGAGTATGTTGTTTTGGTTGCCTTAAACACACATGACTTGTGGACCACTGGGGGCGCTCATTGCACTGTAGCAGTTGCAGGAGAGGTGTTTACAATCATGAGGCACCAGGAGTATGTTGTTTTGGTTGCCTTAAACACACATGACTTGTGGGGAATGGGTAGGCAGTCGGGAGCAAGTGTTGTAGCGTTACATACAGACTAATAGATGTCTAACAGAAGACAATCCTATGTAGCTATAGCTTGGTGACTGATGAGGTAAATACATTAATTTGGTTGGGAAGCCATGGCATAAAATGTTCTGTCCATGACAACATCTCAGCGCACCGTGTACTCTGTGTCCAATTCTGTGCTTTGTCACCATTGTGGGAGTAATGTCTCTTGCCAAAGAAGCTGTGGAAGGTATTTCGCGGGGACGCATGCCCCCGCCCCCCTTGGCCGCTGGCGCGAGGGCCCGTCGAGGCCGCTTGCGGCTTTAATTAGGGCCCGAGCCCGAATGGGCGAAGGCCCTATTGTTCTTGTAAGAGTTCACTATTATTATTCTTCCGTCTTCTTCTTTATTTTTCTCCGCTGTTGGGCCATTTTCGGGGCGCTTGCCATGGGCGAAAACGCACGAAATTTGGCACCAGTTCCGAGAATTGCCACCGCTACTCAGAACCAGAAGCCCCAACCTTGGCCGGGGCTCAGGGCCTCTATAGCGCCCCCTAAGTCGTTGTGATTTTGGTCTCCCGCATTAAGGTGCCTGGCTGCCTTGTAGTTTGTAGTAGTGGCATGCCATTTGGTACGCATATGTATCTCACTAAGCCGGACAAAAATGTAATGCCAATGCATTAGCCACGCCCAACAGGAAGTGAGGTACTTTCACTTTTGTGCGAAATCCATGGCCACGAAGACGGCGCAACTCCTCCTAGACCGTTCATAGGAATGTCACCAAAATTGATTCACATCATCTACAGACATGGCTGACAAAAGTTACTAAATACGTTTCACGTAGCATAAACCGTTCAGAAGTTTTATGTCAATCAATTTTCAATGCAAAATTTTACATGCTTAAAAATTCATAAATATTCTAATTGCTCAAAACTGCTCATACTTCACACGCTAATCACTCATTGGGCTTCTGACATGTTACCCAATTTCTGTGATATTTCGCCACTGGGGGCGCTATTTTTGGGCAAAAAATCCAATCTTTCCTCAAATTTGGTCAAACTTCACGGCCACCCTCTTACTACCTCCCATGTCATGTGTACCACATTTTGGGAATTTTCGTCCATGGGGGGCGCTGTTTTTGGCCGCCGCAATTGCTCCGACACGGGTTTTTGGTAAATAATTCCATAGTGCTTTTCCTTCACACCACTACCTTGTGGTTATGTCTCTTGCCGAAGAAGCTGTGGAAGGTATTTCGCGGGGACGCCTGCCCCCGCCCCCCTTGGCCGCTGGCGCGAGGGCCCGTCGAGGCCGCTTGCGGCTTTAATTATTCTTCCGTCTTCTTCTTCTTCTTCTTCTTTATTTTTCTCCGCTGTTGGGCCATTTTCGGGGCGCTTGCCATGGGCGAAAACGCACGAAATTTGGCGCCAGTTCCGAGAATTGCCACCGCTACTCAGAACCAAAAGCCCAAACTTGGCCGGGGCTCAGGGCCTCTATAGCGCCCCCTAAGTCGTTGTGATTTTGGTCTCCCGCATTAAGGTGCCTGGTTGCCATGTAGTTTGTAGTAGTGGCATGCCATTTGGTACGCATATGTATCTCACTAAGCCGGACAAAAAAGTAATGCCAATGCATTAGCCACGCCCAACAGGAAGTGAGGTAATTTCACTTTTGTGCGAAATGCATGGCCACGAAGACGGCGCAACTCCTCCTAGACCGTTCATAGGAATGTCTCCAAAATTGATACACATCATCTACAGACATGGCTGACAAAAGTTACTAAATACGTTTCACGTAGCATTAGCCGTTCAGAAGTTTTACGTCAATCAATTTTCAATGCAAAATTTTACATGCTTAAAAATTCATAACAAATCTAATTGCTCAAAACTGCTCATACTTCACACGCAAATCACTCATTGGGCTTCTGACATGTTACGCAATTTCTGTGATATGTCGCCACTGGGGGCGCTATTTTTGGGCAAAAAATCCAATCTTTCCTCAAATTTGGTCAAACTTCACGGCCACCCTCTTACTACCTCCCATGTCATGTACACCACATTTTGGGAATTTTCGTCCATGGGGGGCGCTGTTTTTGGCCGACGCAATTGCTCCAAAACGGGTTTTTGGTGAATAATTCCATTATGCTTTTCCTTCACACCACTACCTTGTGATAGTGCGTTGCTGTTGTAGACACTTATTTTTCCAACTCATAATCGCTCATGTACAGCATAGCGCCACCTACTGACATGGGAAAAACCAAAAAATTTATTCTTCAAAAATCTATATCTCATCTTCTATTTACTCAATTGTCATCAAACTTCATATGCAAACTCTTCATAGCTCACCTGACATGTACGCCAAATTTTGTGCACTTTCGCCCCTGGGGGTGCTGGTTATGGCAGAAATGATATTGCAGCTTCAGATTTGTCAAACTTGGCAGGCAAACTCTTTACAAGACCCTTATTGGGGCGCTTGCCATGGTCGACATCGCACGAAATTTGGCTCCTTTTTCTTAGACTGCCACCGCTACTGAGAACCAGAAGCCCAGATCCAGGCGGGCCTCAGGGCCTCTATAGCGCCCCCTAACTCGTTGTGATTTTGGCCTCCCGCATTAAGGTGCCTGGTTGCCATGTAGTTTGTAGTGGTGGCATGCCATTTGGTACGCATATGTATCTCTCTAAGCCGGTCAAAAATGTAATGCCAATGCATTAGCCACGCCCTACAGGAAGTGAGGTAATTTCACTTTTGTGCGAAATGCATGGCCACAAAGACGGCGCAACTCCTCCTAGACCGTTCATAGGAATGTCACCAAAATTGATACACGTCATCTACAGACATGGCTGACAAAAGTTCCTAAATACTTTTCACGTAGCATAAACCGTTCAGAAGTTATACGTCAATCAATTTTCACTGCAAAATTTTACATGCTTAAAAATTCATAACAAGTCTTCAAATTGCTCAAAACTGCTCATACTTCACACGCAAATCACGCATTGGGCATCTGACATGTTACCCAATTTCTGTGATATTTCGCCACTGGGGGCGCTATTTTTGGGCAAAAAATCCAATCTTTCCTCAAATTTGGTCAAACTTCACGGCCACCCTCTTACTACCTCCCATGTCATGTACACCACATTTTGGGAATTTTCGTCCATGGGGGGGCGCTGTTTTTGGCCAACGCAATTGCTCCAAAACAGGTTTTTGGTAAATAATTCCATAATGCTTCTCCTTCACACCACTACCTTGTGATAGTACGTTGCTGTTGTAGACACTTATTTTTCCAACTCATAATCGCTCATGTACAGCATAGCGCCACCTACTGACATGGGAAAAACCAAAAAATGTATTCTTCAAAAATCAATATCTCATCTTCTATTTCCTCAATCTTGATCAAACTTGATACGCACACTCTTTACAGGTCACCTGACATATGTGCCAAATTTTGTGAACTTTTGCCACTGGGGGCGCTGTTTTCAGGCAACAATTTATATCTCGGCTTCTGATTGGTCAAACTTCATCAAACTTGACAAAACAACTCTTCATACGTCCCTTGACATGTATACCACATTTGGTGAACTGTCACCACTGGGGGCGCTCATTGCGCTGTATCAGTTGCAGGAGAGGTGTTTACAATCATGAGGCACCAGGAGTATGTTGTTTTGGTTGCCTTAAACACACATGACTTGTGGGGAATGGGTAGGCAGTCGGGAGCAAGTGTTGTAGCGTTACATACAGACTAATAGATGTATAACAGAAGACAATCCTATGTAGCTACAGCTTGGTGACTGATGAGGTAAATTCATTAATTTGGTTGGGAAGCCATGGCATAAAATGTTCTGTCCATGACAACATCTCAGCGCACCGTGTACTCTGTGTCCAATTCTGTGCTTTGTCGCCATTGTGGGAGTAATGTCTCTTGCCGAAGAAGCTGTGGAAGGTGTTTCGCGGGGACGCATGCCACCGCCCCCCTTGGCCGCTGGCGCGAGGGCCCGTCGAGGCCGCTTGCGGCTTTAATTATACTTGCACTGTAAATTCTGCTCATACTGCCATTTATTTAATTTATATTTATACTGATAATTACTATACTGTCAGACTGCTGTTCCTGTTTACATTGTTCATTCTGTTTATATTGTCATTCGTCACATTTATACCGTTAATTCTGTTCACACTGCCACATTTGCACTTTCTGGATTGCCACTGTCTTGTCTTTTCTTAGATAGCTTTAGCTTGTGTGTGTAACCCCCCTCAATTCTCTGTATGTCCTGCACATATGGCATTATTGACACTAAAGTTGACTTGAACTTGTACTTCGATCAAAAGGTGCAGGCTATCTGCTGGTACCTCATATAGTGAAGGCTACATCAGGGGGCAGAGCCTTTTCTTACAAAGCCCCACAGTTATGGAACAGCCTTCCAAGTAATGTTCAGGAATCAGACACAGTCTCAGCATTTAAGTCTAGGCTGAAAACATATCTGTTTAGTCAAGCCTTTTGTTAATGGTGTTTATGAGGTAAAGGTGTAGATCTGGAGGGTCCTTAGACAGAGTGTTTTGGTAAACTGGGATGTATGGATGCTGTCAGTCCCCACTCGCTTGCTCACTCGAGTTTGTTGACAGTGTAGTGGCTGCTGCTTTATGTCCTGGGGCTCCCTCATGCCTGTGTTACCTTCTAGCGCTCCCCTTTTAGTTATGCTGTCATAGTTAGTTGCCAGAGTCCCTGCTTGTACTCAGTACAATATGTATACTGTTCCTACTTATTCAGGTGACATTGGGCATACCTAACAACCTGTGTTTTTCTCTCCCTCTCTCCCCCCCCCCCCCCCAAATCTGTCCCTCCGAGTTACATGGAGTCAACAGGAAATCTTTTGGTGGAGGGGGTGGAGACCTCGACTGGCTCTCGTAGCCTGCAGGGAATCGGCCATCAGACATTCTGCCGCATGTCCCAGACCCGGTGAAATGTAACTGAATTGTCTTGGCCAGCCCTAAGGGTCCCATCTGCATCTGCCTGCACTCACTCTGATCTATAATTCCAACTGTCTCATTGTTGAGGAGTGTGCTCCCATCATCCAATCAAGCATCCAGCCAGAGTAGGTCATGATATTTTTTTAACCACATTAATATGCCATTGTTGTGTATTATGCCTGATGTCAGGACTCTCATCTCTGCGAGCCTACCACACAGACTTAATACTTGTGTTATTTTTAGACATTGACACCTGTTGCCTACACTTATTCAGGTGATATTGGGCATACCCAACAACCTGTGTTTTCTCTCCCTCTCTCCCCCCCCCCACCAAAATCTGTCCCTCTGAGTTACATGTCGGTCCTGGGATCAAGATGCTGACCTCTTCTGCTCCTCGGACCTGCTTGATCCATCCTGGTGCCCTGTGTCTGGTTGGAGTCTCATCGCATTGCTCCTGTGGAGGACAGCCCCATGAGGACAGTTGAAAGTTACACCTGGAGGATGCTCTGGACTCTTACAGTGATGCTTTTATGGCTGAGGACTATAGTTGACTTGCTAACTTTAGGACTGCAGTTGTCATGAACAGTTTTGCACTCAAGTTTCCATCAGTGAAGAGTTTATAACATCAACGAAACTGTCTTCATGTTAAAACTGTTAATATTATAGTCATGCTGTCTGTTGTTGCCCATATGAGGATGGGTTCCCTTTGGAGTCTGGTTCCTCTCGAGGTTTCTTCCTCATGTGGTCTGAGGGAGTTTTTCCTTGCCACCGTCACCACAGGCTTGCTCATTGAGGATAGATTAGGGATAAAATTAGCTCATGTTTTAAGTCGTTCAAATTCTGTAAAGCTGCTTTGCGACAATGTTTATTGTTAAAAGCGCTATACAAATAAACTTGACTTGACTTTGTGTGTGGAGTTTGCACGTTCTCTGCTGGGTTTCCTCCGGGTGCTCCGGTTTCCCCCCCACACAGTTCAAAGACATGTGGTTAGGTTAACATGGGGCGGCCTTGGACTGAAGTGCCCTTGAGCAAGGCACCTAACCCCCAGCTGCTCCCCGGGCGCTGTAGCATAGCTGCCCACTGCTCTGGGTGTGTGTGTGTGTGTGTGTGTGCGCGCGCACACATGCGTGTTCACTGCTTCAGATGGGTTAAATGCAGAGGATGAATTTCACTGTGCTCGAGTGTGCATGTGACAAAGTGGTCTTCTTCCAAGTCTTTTTGGCATCTTGTATTTTGGCTGGGAAATACAAATTATGTGCCCAAAATTGAAAAAAAAAAATGACCAGTGACCAACTGGTGATTATGGCTGTGTTGTTTGACCGTAACTTTTTCTGCACTGATTCCAGGTTCTCTCCCAACTTCAAAAAAAAAAAATATATGTGTCAGTAGGTAGATTGCCTGTAAATTGCCCCTAGGTGTGAATGTGTGCAAGAACTCCTATTCAGAGTGTATTCCTGCCTCAAGCTGCATGTTCCTGGGATAGACTCCAGATCCACTACAACCTTGATCAGGATAATCCCAACCACTCAAATTCAGAATTAACTTCAGAAAAACAAACTATTTGCGCATAATATTACCAAACCCCTTCTACTAAAGTCTGTTCACTTGGCAGCCATTTTGGCAACAATTATGAGCAGTTATTTTCTGTCAAGGACCAAGCTCGTATGTCCTTGAATGGAATGAGACGCATACAAGAAACAAACTGATGAGATGACATTTCAAATATGGATCTCAAAAAGCTCTTGGTCTTAAGATATGACAAAAATTGTGCAATTATGTGTAGACTTTGGCTCCTACAAACACAAGCAAATTGCAATGTAAGAAATAAATATTACAAACATAAAATGTGTCTGCATTACTAAGCATTACACTGCATTATTCATGCTTCAAGCAGTGGCTTGTCTCTACTCGTACCATCTCTAAGACAACTTTCTCACCTATTACTGTATTCTGAGTTTCTGACCGTATACACACAGATACCTAGTTTTCAGTCACCTACAGTAAAAGATCAACAGGAGTATCGATGATTGTAAAACAATGTTGATGTTTTGAATGTTACTCTTTTAAATGTTCATCAAAATCATGATACCCTCAGTATTTGCCAGATTTACCAATGGTACCCAGTACCTGTGCCAAGTCTCTTTTTCAATGCTGTATTGAAAGTGTTTGTAAATGCCTGGCTTTGATTTCCTATAATGCTGAAGGAAGGCACTTGAGACCTGCTACTACTTCACACATAAGAGCCCTAAAAAGCTCATAAGGAGCATGTCAAAGCTGGAGCTACTTCTTACTCTACGCGTTCAAAATATTACAGTCCCTTATGATTAGGGAAAATAGATGTCCTCTGTGTCTGAAGCAACAGAATTTAGAAATGACATACAAAATACTGCATGGTATGAAAAAATTATATAGGTGATTTTAAGTTGTTATAAACAACAACAATGTTGAAGTTACACCTTCAATCCTAGTCTTGTTACTACTCTCAAAAAGCACACTGTTGCCATGTTGATGCCAAAGAGCTCAGCTCTCCTGACCCAGGGCAAAACAGATCATTTGAACTGACTAACAAATCGTCAGTGTTGACAGACACAGCCGACAGAAACGCCTCAGTAGCCAACTGCAGGAGAATGATGCAGGAGACACATTAACACAACAGTCTGTAGAAAGGCATGTCTCCTTAGCAGCAAACAGACGTTGCTTAGGCCATCTTATTATCAGCCCACATTCTTATGATAATATTACAAAAAGAAAGAATATTGAGTCCTAACCCGGGCGAATGTTTTCATAGGCTAATGACAGTATAGTATCGCTTGTGTAACATATTCTGAGGCAGCTTGAGGTCAATTATATGACAAACACTTCTTCAGCCAGCGCACAGTTATGAATCAAAGCATCAACCTTAAGTGATTATCCGAGTGCTAGCATCCACAGTAGGATGTATACAAGCATCATAAAGAAGATCCAGTCTTTCCCTTTTAGACTTCATAGTGAACCAGCTACACTTATGCCTTCTGAAAGATGAGAAACAAAGTAATTTACATAAACATGCCAATGCACTGTTCTCAATCTGGCCATGTTTATTTACAAAACTGCCAATAGTCACTATAAGTGCACAACACGAACAGACGGCCATCTAAAGCAAAGACTCTGAAATAAAGAGAACTAAAATGCATGTAAACTTTAACATGAATATAGCCCCCATTTCCAGTGGCTCAATTTAAGCCCAATGTTTTAATCCAAGTCGAGGCTGTTTGGCCAGGTTCTCTGAGCTCACAAGGTGCTATTCATCTAATCACATCTGTTTCATTTCAGCCAAATGAGTGCTGATTGCTGAACCAGAGCGGAGGAGCACATCGGAGTATAGAAATTATTAAATCCAGCCTATAAAAGTGGATTGGAGGTAGGGCTGTACCCCCCCCGCACTCTCACTCTCTCTCTCTCTCCACTGACGCAGACAAACCCGCCCTTAACAGCCCTCCTCCTCCTCGTGCGAGTGTGTAAGCGTTTGTGACCGTGCTCGCATGTTCTTGCATGCGTGTTTGTGTGGCTGCGAAAGGCTCTGGCACTTGCTGGCAGGGCTCAGTGCTCCCGCACTCAATGCCAGCGCCGCTGCTATTTGCTTGCTCGCCCGCACACACACAAACATACTCCTCCCCCCCATACACACAGTCAGGCTGGGCTCGGGAAACGGCATGGAATGGAATCTCAGAAGAATGGAAAGCGAGCTAAGGCAGATCAATCCAGACTTGCTGCAGCCCAGCAAGAGCTTTAAGAAGCCCTCCTCAGGCACCATCACTCTCAATGTAGGGGGTTACTTGTATGCAGCACAGCGGCAAACTCTAGCCAAACACCATGGCTCTCTACTTGAAGAGCTTGTCAGTGGTAAGAAAGCTGTGCAGCATGTAGACTCTATGGGCAACATGTTTATTGATCGTGATGGGCCTGTTTTCCGTCACATTTTGAATTTCTTGAGGACCGGAGAGCTAATCCTGCCAGATGACTTCAAGGAACTGGCACTTCTACGGCGCGAGGCCGACTTCTACCGGCTGAATGAGCTGGCCCAGGCGCTGCAAGAGTGGGAGCAGCAACAGGCAGGTCAGCGCGAGCCTGCCTTCCTAGAGGTGACCGACAGCCACGAGCGCTCACATGGCCTCAAAGTCTACTGCAGTGATGGAACCTTCATCGAGAAAGTCAAAGCACGCCTGGTGCAGATCTCCAAGAGTCGTCTGGATGACTTCCCTGAGGAGTTTGTGGTCTCATCCAACATCATCCAGTTCCGGCACTTCATCAAGTCTGAGCAGGGTTCGCGTCTGGTGCTCAAGGAGGACAGCACCTTCCTGTGCACTCTGGAGACGCTCAAGCTTGAAACAGTCATGATGGCTCTTAGAGCAGGCTTTCGTCTGCTCACCTGCCTGGACAGTAGCCGGGGATCGGTAGTGCAATGTGAGGCTCTGCATTTTGTCAAGTGACCCAAACCAGCACAAAAGTGCCCATCAGCGCACATTGATGTTTCCAGCCATCAGCACAGGAGCTGCACTGCGTTTTAAAGAGAACATTCTGCAATTTATGCTGCTTCTGTATTCCTCCAGCTTCTACTAACCAGCCTTGAGAAGTAAAAAGAGGTGTTATGTATTGTGTTTTCTTCTGGCATACTCTGTATAGTCTTTCATTTCACACAAATTAGCTTCTTTTTTTTTTAAAGCAAGACAAAGAGCATATGGATAATGGTTTCTGAATTGCAATGTATTATAGAAAACCTTTTGACTTCTTTCTAGAATCTACTCAGATAAGAGGAACTGGTTTGGGTTCAGGTTCAGAACAGGTTACATACCGTAGGTACAGCTACCGTGATGTCTGATCAACAGGTTGAAATACATAATGCATGTGCAAATATTTATTCAACTTTGGGAGCAAATGTTGTAATTGCTGGTGTTGTGAAAAAAAGTAAAGTTGACAGCAAAATCTTTTTCGGAACCTGTGAATGTTTTGCAAAATAAAGATTATAAGTAGTAAATTGTACTACAAGCCTTTTTAATGTTTTATAGTATTTGATTTGTTTGCTTTTAAAGAAAATAAGTTGATTTTGCTTGATTAGTTATGAATATAAACAGTAATAAAATGGCCATCTATATACTAGTAAGAGAGGCTGTGTATACTCTTATATACAAAGTTGCATGGGTTCAGCATAGACGTAGATAAAACTCATTTCCCGAGTAAGACTGAAGTCAGAGACTACACTGTGTCCTAAATAAGTCTGCAATATTCTGTATGACCTAAAAACAGAGGGCCATTGTGCGACGATTATTAAAATTTCTCCTCAAGCACTGATCCTAATTTAAAACAGTCAAGCTTTTACTTTGTGACATAGCATAACATACAAGATACCATATACAGAAGCTATACAACTATCCATGTATACACGGATCACCTATTCACGATTACCTAATACAACAAAAGCTTTCAATATACTTCTAACGTCTGACCTTTCTTACCAGTCATCATTTTATCAATGATGTGCTTGAAAAAAATAATGACCGGCATTAACTTATTGTGCCATCAACTTTTCCATAATGACAACATAAAATTCAAATAGCAGAGTAATACTATAGACATTAATAAAATCCATTTATATCTATACAGCTATGAATACCAACCACACAAACACGCTCGTGAATGTTGACGAATACATTTGTTTGACGCCAACGTAAACTGGGTTACAGCCCAAAGCTAGTCATTTTCAAATGAAGTAACTTTGGACATATGGCTACACCCACAACAAGGCAGACTGCATCTCCACACACAAAAATACATCTGTTTCCATAGAATCGGTCCTGCACCCATCTCCCGCTAATGAGTCACAATGAATAGTTGACACTTGAGGAGACAGAATCATCCACATCCCCACAGTTTGTCGTGAGAACATCAAACTGGATTTCATTTTTAATTGCAGATAAGGGTCATTCATTTTTGATGAGAGACCGTGGGGCTTATTAGCCATTATCCATGGCTGATGATGCAGTTCTAACCCGCAGGCATCAGGGCAACTAACACCTTGTGGTGTGGGTGGCGGGGTGGGGGGGAGGTTGAGCACATTTATTTCAGATGCAAGATCCATTAACTGCTCAAATATTCATGGATTAGTCTCACATCCATTTGCTGCCAGGCAAGACACCTACATTACAACAAAAGCCCACTGATTCTTATCAAGTGTTCCGAGGGCAACATGACTAATATCATTATAATAATTAATTGGTCAAGCTACCATGTGACTTCAAGGTGGCACATATCCTTGAGGGATCTCAAACATTTATATCGGTACACAGGGAGGCAGTCAGGATGGAGATGTGATTTGATTTCTTTCCATGCATGTACATATTAGTAAGGTTATTACCTTGCATAAATGTAAGGCCATCACCATCTGGAGGTCAAAGAAATTAAATCACTGTCATTTATTCCTTTGTTAATGGATTGATCACATTTACACCAAGCTTGCAGACAAATATTACACACCACAAAATCAAGCATAATATATTCTAACACAACACACACACACCACAAAGGCCACTCTCAACTGGCAACATGCCAAACTAAATATGTTGGTTTCAAATTCCTTGTGCATTAAAACTAAATGTGGTCTTACCACGCATAGGAAAAGCAAAAAGCCTGCCCACACAGTAGTGCGGTCTTGTAAAGATACAGCATCTTACGCAGAGGCGTAATGATAAACTGTGCATTTCTCAATTAACCAGGGATGAATATCACACATGAAATTGCACATCAACTCTGTCAACAAAGCTTTGATGTCACTGTATAATAATTATACTAGTTGAACACTACTCACCACCTTTATGAAGAGGAATAACTTTTAGTTTTCTGGATTTTAGGAGGAAATAATGACCATGACTCCTTACAAATATACTGATCATGGATCAAATGGAGAAGGCTCAAAACAAAACAGAACTGTAAAGTAATTGCAAATTAATTCAGATGGTCTGAACCACAACTGTTTCTCCTATAGCAGTGTTTCACAAATGTGCACTGCTGAAAGAAAGAGAAATTTTGGACGTCACATTTTAACACCAGAGGGACCAGAACCTTAAATAGAATCTTAAACAGATCACAAGTAGTGTTTTGCATTAATAATGTGAAGTGCAAGATTGGTGAGAATAGATGAGTGTGAAAAATACAAACCCTCAAAATTAAAGAGGAAAAAAAACAACTAAAATTATTAACCTTGCTCTTCTTATTTTAAATAATAATTAAACAAGATTGGCTTTATGGAGATTCATTTAACAACTTCTAGATGGAAATCAATATGCTGTAATACAACACCGCGCATGCTGCATAGCTGAAATGATTCAGAATTCCTGACCACATAATGATCATCTTATTAAACAACACTGAATAACACTACTGTCATGATCAGGATACATCATAACTGTATAATGATCAGTGGCTGTAACCTCTACACAAGTGGACAGTGACGATCCTGATACGGAGCTTGGCAATATGCTAATACAGAGTCTCTAATCTGCTACTATGTCTTGTATATTTACCTCTTTAAAACATACTTCAGGCTAATGCTGTTCTCCAAACACAGAAAAATTGAGAAAATGACTGAAGAAAAAAAAAAAAAAAGACAATTAAAGCCCCACTAAACCTCGTGCGCTAATTATCTCAGTCATCTGACTCCTCTATATTCTATTCCTTTCTATTTCAGGTCACAGAAGGGGGGAAAAAATCTGTGTTACTCTGTGTGGCATCATTTAAGACTTTTTATGGACCCAGTTCTCAATAACTGTTGTTTTAAATAAGTACTGTAATTGTAAAATGCCTTTCAATGCATGTGCATGCTTCAGCATTCTGCCTTTTTCTCTAGCCTGGCCACTCACTACATGTGCCTACGTGAGTCAAGGAAAGTTGACTTCCCAGCCTGTCACTGGGTGAGGGGCAGTGCTGTTAACGAGCAACATCTCACATTTAACACTTTATTAAAGCTTCAGAAGCACATCCATTCACCACCACTCGCTCAACACACACACCCCTAACAAACCACAAGCCTGTTCACTTCAGGAAGAGGGGGAAAAAAAAAATCCACCGTTTCCATAGCTTCAGCTCTTTTTCAAATGCTTCACAAAACACAGACACACATTTCAATATTTTAACTCAATTTGTAGCCTAGGGCTCTCTGAATTAATGTGTGTGGGGCACCATGGATATAACCACTAGTCCAGGTCCATTCTAGCTAATCTTGTTGCATTTAGCACAACAAGCAAAGACTACAGACATCTACAATAACACACAGAGAAAACAATCCCAGGTAAAAAGAAGCTTTTATTTGTCACACATATACTTAAGCACACAGTGAAATGTAACCCATCTGAAGCAGTGAACACATACATACACACACAGTGAGCAATGAGTACACACACATACCTAGAGCAGTGGGCAGGTATGCTACAGCACCCAGGGAGCAGTTGTGGGTTAGTGCCCATGAGCAAGGGCACTTCAGCCCAACCTTCAGGCCATAGCTACCCCATGTTAACTTAACCAGGCTTGTAGTACTCGAGTCCAGGACTCAGACTCAAGTCCAACTCGTGCCCCAATTTAAAGGACTCGTGACTTGACTTGGACTTGAGCACTGATGACTCGAACAGGTGCATTAACTGCATTCGGGCTTGTAAATTGGAGATGAGGACTTATGATTTTTTCTTTTAACGTGACAATTTGACATAAGATATTTATATCTACAATAAATTTATACTAATTTTGTGCAAGAGAATGCACATTCACCTGTTCATGTGTCATGTTCAGGAACAAACTAACGTTAATGGCGCTAAAACGCCTGGAGAGAATGCCCCAGGATTGTCCGCTTTGCTTATACAGACTTCTCATGCAGTGGGAAAAAAATGCACTGCTGTCTCATCTCATCTCATTATCTCTAGCCACTTTATCCTGTTCTACAGGGTCGCAGGCAAGCTGGATCCCAGCTGACTACGGGCGAAAGGCAGGGTACACCCTGGACAAGTCGCCAGGTCATCACAGGGCTGACACATAGACATAGACAACCATTTACACTCACACCTACGCTCAATTTAGAGTCACCAGTTAACCTAACCTGCATGTCTTTGGACTGTGGGGGAAACCAGAGCACCCGGAGGAAACCCACGCGGACACAGGGAGAACATGCAAACTCCACACAGAAAGGCCCTCGCCGGCCACGGGGCTCGAACCCGGACCTTCTTGCTATGAGGCAACAGCGCTAACCACTACACCACCATGCTGCCCCATGCACTGCTGTATGTTCCATATATAGAAGACCTATCGAGGAGACGATGGGGACAACCTCGAACTTCGATCGTCATTTGGCAAGACTCCACTCAGAGAAGTAAGTGACATGCTATGTTCACTGCTGTGTTGATAGCAGGGCTTGCTTGCTGACCGATGAACTAGTGAGTGTTAACCCTCTCTCATGTTAGTGGCCCTGTTGATAGCAGGGCTTGTGTCAGATTCAACTCGGATCAGTAATGGACTCGACTCAAAATTTTCTTTAATGACTTGGACTTTACTCAAACTTGAGCATTGGGGACTCAAGCCTGAACTTGGACTCGAGGTTTAGGTGACTTGACTATAACACGGAACCTAACCGCATGTCTTTGAACTGTGGGGGAAACTGGAGCACCCAGAAGAAACCCACACAGACACAGGGAGAACAAGCAAACTCCACACAGAAAGGCCCCCATCGGCCACTGGGCTCGAACCCAGAACCTTCTTGCTGTGAGGCGACAGTGCTAACCACTACACCACCGTGCTACCCAAACAAAGGTTTGATAGGAAACAAGTCTCAAGTTTAACAGCTATGATTCCCTCACTTTTGGTAATTATTCAATTATTCATACAAATAGCTTCATGAAAATATGTAATGAAACATTTACTGCCTAGCAAGAAATGTTTTATAGTCCTGGTGGACTATAAAATATAAATCTAAAACTTTAAATCCTCTCCAACTGAACCTAGGTTTAAGGGAGACTGCAACGAATAGTTTTGGCCATATCAGAAAACTTACCAGATTCAACTAGTATAATTGTTCAAGCTCAATCAATGCATCAAATTCAGAATAATTCAGCAGTATTGCAGTCTAAAAGAGGCTTTTACTTTCTAATTTAATTGCTGTAACCCATCTATTGCATGTGTGTGTGGTGGGGGGGGGGGGGGGGGAATTTGTTAAAAACAAACAAACGTATTGCATTGAAGAACCATGTGTCTGTAGATTCTCTGAGAAATTCTTAGAGGGTTTGGCAGCTTTAAGCAGTTATACTCTGGAGCATTTGAAGAAGTGTTTCTCACCCTGAAATACTTCAATTCATAACTTGCCTGGAAAAATATTCCCCCTCCCTTACCACCCCCATAGGCCAGAGAAAGCTTTTAACTGAAGCGAGAGCCTCTATTCATTGCCAACTTCGGTGGCTAACCTGTTGCTTAGCAACCACTTAATCAATACCTGCGGCTTGCAAGAGCTAGGCAGACGGCTGCAAAAATATTCATAAGCAACGAGAACAAAGAGAGAACTATGCAACGTTTTGCTGCATTTGATTTCAGTCAATCACTATTTATGCTTAAATAATACCCTACTGGTAAATCACACATCATATCAGTGTATTAGGATTTTTGGATATTGCTACCAACGCACAGTACCAAAAATGGTCATGGCGTTGCAATAACCACACACACACATGCATACATACACAAGATACTGTTCATTTTCAACTAAAGGTTCAACACAAACCCAAAGTCTGGTTTAAGATGTGCAAGATTTGGAGGATTGTTTTGTATCTAAAGCTTCTAAATATGTTCAGGTACATCACACTGTAACACTATAAATGAAAAGAAATATTCTTGAGCTTTTGGATGCATTTCAAGGACACTATTCTGAGTTTCAGACAACTGGCATGTATGCCTTAAAGGAAAACTCCACAATGAAACAGTAAATATGATTACCTTATTATATTACAGATATTCGCGATATGAAATGGGTTTATAGATTCTAGTGCTAATCTGTTGGTGGACGCAGGGCATTGCTAGTGCAGATATGTTAAGCAGGTGAAAAAATTTCAGGGAACTCAAACAGAAGTGATAATCACCTTTCACTGTTGGCTCCTTTTCTCACTCATTCGTTTAGCAATGTTCAGTGTCATACTGATGATCGACTGATTCAACACAGAATTAGGAAAAACAACAAAAGCTTGACTCCAGGTTCCAGAGGACAGTGCAGCGCTATGATTAATTTGCACAGAATTTTGGGGGGGATGGTGGACAACCAAAGCAGTCGATGGGATTGATGGGAATCCAATTGATTGCTTTGGTTGAAAACACAGTGGTTTTAACTGAGGACAGCAGAAGCATGGAAGTTGAATTTTTGGACCCTGATCTGTGAGCACAGTATACAGATAGAGGTGAGAGAGTTAGACAGAAATTAAAGTGCTGCTGCACTGATCTCTTTAGGTAACGATGAAATAAAGGCCATTTCCCACTGGCACAACTATCAACAAGTGGCTGAATGTACTGCAGATAATGCAGGAAACTGTTAACCAAAGAGAGGACAGACCAACATGTCCATGAAAGACGTCGAAACAAAAAATGTCAATTTTGGAACCCACTGAATATCACATATTAAGCATAAACATTGATCTGGAAGCCTTCCATGGTGGCTCTCTCCTTTAATGGCTACCCTGCTACACACCACTACTGTAGATTCCATTCAATTTTATTTAAGACTCCTCCTTTCCATCAGAAGTGTTTTGATGTCAAGCCTCACCTGAAGAGTTCTCAGTAAAGACGGACAGGGTCTGATCCCCCACAGTCTGCATGGTGAACGGATGCTCTCTGGGCGCTCGCACTGACAACGTCTTCTCCCCCGAATGTTCAACCAAACTCAGCTCTTCATTCAGATTGAATGATACCTTGAGACACAATAAATCACCCAAACTGCCATGTTGTCACAAAGTCAAATGTATTTTCCAAGGCTTCTGGTGTAAATAATAGTTCAATACGCTGTTCTTACATAATAAATTACCAGTTACATCAGGTGGCAAACTGAAATCATTCAAGTCACATTTTTTTTTAACCACCACGAACTGTGTTGGATGTAGTTATGGTTTTTGTCTCCATGTTTGTTTGTCTGTACCTAACACAACTCAAAAAGTAATAAGCAGCTTTTGATGAAATTAAGGAAAGTGGACCACGGGCCAAGGAACAATTGATTACATTTTGATGCAAGTCCAGATATGTATGCAGATCCAGGATTTTGTCTATTCCCAATGTAACTCAAGAAGTAGTGAAATGATTTTGAGGAAATTTAGTGTACAGCTTTTATGTTATTCTAGGTTCAAATGATCCGATTTTGATGATGATGATGATGAGTGGTTTGGCGGAGGTATGCATTCTACTGAGTGCTCTTCTAGTATTTTCTGAAGCCATATAGTTCATCACTTTAAATGACTGCAATTGTAAATATAGGCAAACAATATAGATGCCAGTATATCTGACATGATTTTAAAAATGCAATTTTAGCTGTTAACCACTTTATTTGTTATTTTTGAAGAAAGTGGCTTTAAAACATCACTGAATGTCTGTTGATGAAATAAATACTCACCATTGTTTTTCCTTGTTGTCTTGTAGAGGTGGAGGAAAAGGAGGTTGGGATGGAAGTCAGAAATATTCTGACAAAAATACAGGATTGATGAGGCTGTGTATGAGGGGAATGATGCTTACTTGGCTATTTTCAGTTTGCCAACTTCTCCTCGTCCAGATGCTTTTCCCCATTGTTGGGCTAGATACTTAGGAATCTATTGGGGAAGAAAATACAGGACTACAACATTTTTATGTCGACCAATTCTTTCATATAGTCACGAGTACTACAATAAATAATCTAGCCAGTTTGTTTGCTTTTTTAAAACGAACCTTCACTAGCCAAACGCCAGTGTTTTGTTTGGCTCTTGTTAAATCGACGTCGTGGCCTTTATCAGACATGACTTCAGACACTCAGGGGGTAAAATGGAAACCCGGAAAACACCAGGTCACTTTACGATTATTATATAATAGTAAGGTGCCCTGCTCATGTGTTTGAGACGTTGCCCAAAGTGTAGTGTGTGTGTGTATATACTGACACCTAGTGGTCGTTTTGAAGGACATGTTTAACAGCGAATCCAAATAAAACGCAAGGCTGTTATTGAGTCACAGTGTAGCCTTGCTTCAGCACGACGTCATACATTGGTGTAAACTTTATCTTATAAACAGCACTATGAACATTAAGGCAAGACAATACAGGTGGAAACGGCTATTTTTATCACTTTTTTTTAGTCCTGGATAAATTGCATTGAACATGTTTTCTCTTAAAGCTTATAGCCTACTTAGATACAACAAAAAAGTACAAAAACAATGTTCTTTCTCAATAAAACAATCAGTAGTTCAAGTGAGTATATTACTTCAGTATGTCATATCTGCTAGTTGCAAAGCTTAAACATTAACTTAATAATAATAATAATAATAATAATAATAAGGGAAAGAATGTTTTCACAACCCAGTTTGTCAACTATGTTACAGCCAAACTGGACGTCATTACAGTCATTTGATTAAATCCTGAACTTCAAGTAAAATACAATTTTAACTGCTCTTGAGTCTGTTACACCATATATACAAACACTTTTTTAAATAATTTGAAGATTTTTTTTCCAGGCGGCACGGTGGTGCAGTGGTTAGCGCTGTCGCCTCACAGCAAGAAGGTCCGGGTTCGAGCCCCGTGGCCGGCGAGGGCCTTTCTGTGTGGAGTTTGCATGTTCTCTGCGTGGGTTTCCTCCGGGTGCTCCGGTTTCCCCCACAGTCCAAAGACATGCAGGTTAGGTTACCTGGTGACTCTAAATTGGTCGTAGGTGTGAATGTGAGTGTGAATGGTTGTCTGTGTCTATGTGTCAGCCCTGTGATGACCTGGCGACTTGTCCAGGGTGTACCCCGCCTTTCACCCGTAGTCAGCTGGGATAGGCTCCAGCTCTCCAGCTTGCCTGCGACCCTGTAGAACAGGATAAAGCGGCTAGAGATAATGAGATGAGAGGTTTTTTTTTCCAGCTATACATATGTTCAGCACTGTCATCAAGGACAGGAATATTTTTATTATAAAACTACCATACAGGTCATTTTGATAGTTTTGCGAGATGTCTTCAAGCTGTGTGGATGGACAGTATGCTTTGAAGGATATCAGAAGCAGCATTTTATTTATTTTAAATGTGAAAACATGAAGTGTAACATAGTTAACAATGAATGTCACACAGGTTATGGCCTGCCTCTTACTGCTTCTCCAAACATGCTGACCTTCTTACAGGAGCAGCATCCTGACCAGCCCTATATCTCCGCTACAGACATCTATTTCAATCTATTGGATTTTTAAAAAATGTGCTCAGGGAGAAAGAGAAAGTGTGTCCATATGAATAATGTGTGTTGTGACATAGGTAGACTGATAATGATGTGATAATCATTATCACAAAACTGCCATCATGCTGACACACACTCTTCTGCGCTGGACTCATGTGGAACATTGCTCTCTCTCTTTCTCCTGCACTGGACTCATGTGAAACATTCTCTCTCTCTTGCACTGGACTCATGTGGAACATTGGACACAGTGCACATATGTATATATTCTGTATATTTTTGTCCTTTTTTCTCCATTGCCATAGCACTATCTTCCCCCTGACAACTGCACTATTATCATGTACCATATCACACTATTATTGTTCCAGTTCCACCATACCTACAGCTACCTCACTTCATTGTCACTTTATATGGCTCTACACCACTAGGTTATACACACCATTAATGGATGTAGTGTCACTACCAATTCTTGTTGTTTGTTGCGGTCGTTTGTGAGCAATTGTCCTTATTTAGCTCTGTCTTTCTGTTATATTTTTATTACATTCTATATTATATTTTCTAATTATGTCTTCCATTATATTTTATTCTTTTTTTTTCACTTAGCCTACATTTATCTATATTTTACTCTGTAGTTGAGCTGCTGCAACACCTGAATTTCCCCTCATGGGGATCAATAAAGGAATGTCTCATAATTATGACAGATGATGGAGACTACAGGTTAAAATAGTTGACAATTTCCCTATTTTGACTCATAATTACAATGGTAGGCCTTGCTAGGCTGACTGACTGACTACATGTCACTTTATTGAACAGGTTAATTTGAGCATATAATTGAGTTTAAAAAAAATGTAAACCATAATGTATGTAACAGAGCTGAGGGTAAATTGATGTATTCATTGACAATATGCTATTATATAGATAAGGTGTTATTTTAAAAAATAAAATAAGACACTCTCCACAGTATGTTCAACATGTGTGCCATGTTTGTGCTTCCCCCATGTCGCCTGTACCTAAATCCACCATTGACAACAATCAAAGTAATTAAAAAAAAGGAAACCATTTAACTACACAACCTACCCAGGACAGAAGCACAAAAAAATAAAGGAAAAAATATCAAAACAGTCAACAAAATCCGGCAGACAAAATGCTGTGAGTCTAAAACGCTCCCCACGGATTTTTGGTTTTGAAACCGTGCTCAGGATAAAGCAAAACCGCGTCGCAAGTGTGACGTCACAGAACTGCGCCCAGCGGGAACCGAATAGAATATGAGAAATAGTATTTTCTTTCTTTCTTTCTTTCTTTTATTTATTTATTCATCCATCAGTGCATTAATTTATTTACTGACAAACATTTTTTCTGTAACACTTCATTTTGTAGAGGAAAACTAATGTTTGGACATCTAAAATGTGTTTTTACTGACTTGATAATGTAGAAGTCATAAAATAAAAAATCTCTAACAAAGTTTGTACGAAAAAAAATTTCATTTATAAAATTCTGAAACCCAACTAAGTAATGTGGAAACACATTAAACTATATTGTGTATTTAAAACAGTTTTTCTCGAATTATTTCCATATTCAGAATAAAGAATTGCAGTTTAGATGACCTACATTCATTAAAACTTTATATATTCATCACTTAAATATAATCAAAATCAGGTTTATTGGCAGGGCGGCACGGTGGTGTAGTGGTTAGCGCTGTCGCCTCACAGCAAGAAGGTCCGGGTTCGAGCCCCGGGGCCGGCGAGGGCCTTTCTGTGCGGAGTTTGCATGTTCTCCCCGTGTCTGCGTGGGTTTCCTCCAGGTGCGTCGGTTTCCCCCACAGTCCAAAGACATGCAGGTTAGGTTAACTGGTGACTCTAAATTGACCGTAGGTGTGAATGTGAGTGTGAATGGTTGTCTATGTGTCAGCCCTGTGATGGCCTGGCGACTTGTCCAGGGTGTACCCCGCCTTTCGCCCGTAGTCAGCTGGGAGAGGCTCCTGCGACCCTGTAGAAGGATAAAGCGGCTAGAGATAATGAGATGAGATGAGGTTTATTGGCCAAGTATGTTGACACACACACAAGGAATTTGATTCCAGCAGTTTTAGATTAGATTCAACTTTATTTTCATTGCACATGTCACAGGTACAAGGCAATGAAATGCAGATTGCATCTAACCAGAAGTGCATAGCAGTAAGTGTAATATACAAATATAAATATACAGGAATTACAGGGGTGGCACGGTGGTGTAGTGGTTAGCGCTGTCGCCTCACAGCAAGAAGGTCCTGGGTTCGAGCCCCGGGGCCGGCGAGGGCCTTTCTGTGTGGAGTTTGCAGGTTCTCCCCGTGTCCGCGTGGGTTTCCTCCGGGTGCTCCGGTTTCCCCCACAGTCCAAAGACATGCAGGTTAGGTTAACTGGTCTAACTACGGTCTAAATTGACCGTAGGTGTTAATGTGAGTGTGAATGGTTGTCTGTGTCTATGTGTCAGCCCTGTGATGACCTGGCGACTTGTCCAGGGTGTACCCCGCCCTTCGCCCATAGTCAGCTGGGATAGGCTCCAGCTTGCCTACGACCCTGTAGAACAGGATAAAGCGGCTAGAGATAATGAGATGAGATGAGATAATGAGATGAGGAATTACAGGGTATGGAATGGTATAATGATATGATAGATATTTACAGTATGTACAAATGTGCAATATGAATGAACTATAGTGTAATGTATGATATATAGATATTTGCAGTATATACAAAACACGGTATGAATAAACAGTAGTGCAAATGGTGATAGTGCAGTGAAGTCAGTTCAAGTCAATTCAGTTTGTTGTGGGGGGGCAGAGTTCAGCAGGAAGACAGCTGAAGGAAAAAAACTGTTCCTGAACCTGGTGGTTTTGGTCTGAAGGCTCCTGTAGCACCTTCCAGAGGGCAGGAGAGTGAACAGTTTGTGTGCTGGATGGCAGGAGTCTTTCTTGATGTTTATGGCTCTCCTGAGACATTGCTTCCTGTAGATGTCCTCAATAGCAGGAAGTGAGGCTCCCACGACACGCTGGGCGATCTTCACCATGCTCTGCAGTGCCTTCCGGTCCAAGACAGAGCAGTTCCCATACCAGACTGTAATACAGTTGGTTAGGATGCTCTCGATGGTACAGCGGTAGAAGTTCACTAGGATGTTTGAAGAGAGGTGGTTTTTCTTCAGAGTCCTCAAGAAAAAGAGACATTGGTGAGCCTTCTTGACCAAGTTGGAGCAGTTGGTTGTCCAGGTGAGGTCCTGCGAGATGTGGATCCCCAGGAATTTGAAGCTGGTCACATGCTCCACTGCTGCACCATTGATGTGGATGGGTGTGTGTGTGTCAGCATTCCTCCTGAAGTCCACAATGATCTCCTTGGTCTTATTGGTGTTGAGCAGGAGGTTGTTCTCACTGCACCACACAGCCAGGCGGTCCACCTCCTCCCTGTAGGCTGACTCATTGTTGTCCTTGATGAGGCCTATCACTGTGGTATCATCCGCAAACTTGATGATGGTGTTAGTGTAATGTACAGGTCTGCAGTCATGAGTAAAAAGAGAGTAGAGGAACGGGCTCATCACACAGCCTTGTGGTATGCCGGTGTTTAGGATGAGGGTGGAGGAGCAGTGATGGTTTAAATGAACATGTTGGGGCCTGTTGGTTAGAAAATCCAACAGCCAGTTGCAGATGGGAGTACTGATGCCCAGATCTGTGAGTTTGGTGATGAGCTCAGAGGGGATGACAGTGTTAAATGCTGAACTGAAGTCTATGAACAGCATTCTGGCATATGTGTTGCCATTGTCCAGGTGCGAGAGGACAGAGTGCAGTGCTATGGAGACTGCATCTTCTGTGCTTCTGTTCTTGTGGTAGGCAAATTATTGGGGGTCCAGGGTGGGGGGAAGACAGGATTTGAGATGTGCTAGGACCAGCTCTCTAAACACTTTGTAATGATGGGGGTGAATGCTACTAGATGGTAGTCGTTGAGACATGCTGGAGTGGAGTGTTTTGGTACTGGCACGATGGAGGTGGTCTTGAAGCAGGTCAGAACAACAGCATGGGCCAAAGACATGTTGAATAAGTCCGTCAGGACCCCCGCCAGCTCCCCAGCACATGCTCTGAGCATACGTCCAGGGATGTCATCAGGGCCTGCAGCTTTATGTGGGTTGATCCTGCTCAGCACTGCTTTGACATCAGTGGGGGAGAGTATTTGGGGTTGGTGGTCTGTAGTCAGTCTTGCCCTGGATGCAGACTCCTGGTTGTCCTTCTCAAACCGAGCATAGAAATTGTTGAGCTCGTTGAGAAAGGAGATATCAGAGGATGGGAGGGAAGGGTTGTTGGACTTGTAGTCACTGATGACCTGAATGCCTTGCCACATACATCGGGGGTGGGAGTTGGAGAAATGCTCCTCAACCTTCTGTTTGTAGCAGTGCTTGGCCTTCTTGATGCCACGCTTCGGGTCAGCTCTGGCTGTACTGTAGGCTTGTACATCTCCTGATCTGAAGGCAGTGTTGCAGGCTTTCAGCAGTAGACGAACATCTCTGTTCATCCAGGGTTTCTGATTTGGGTACAAAGTGATCAATTTCTGGGTGGTGACGTTGTCTATGGTGGTGGAGATGTAGTCCAGTACAGAGGAAGCGTAGCTCTCACTGTCTGTGTGAGAGTGACAAGTTGCTTGAATGGCAAACATATTCCAATCTATATGTTTGAATTGGTCCTGCAGCACAGAGTCTGTCCCCTCTGGCCACACTTTTATTGTCTTCACTATGGGTTTCACACATTGGTCCTGTATTGCTACAGACTGTTGATGTCTGTAGCAATACAGAAAAAGAAGAAAATGTGTATATGTATTGTACATGTATCTGTATAGACAATATAGAAATTATGCAATCTACAATATCAGCAATATAGACAGTACACAATATACAGACATTGTGCAGGTTCTATATAAGAGACACAAATAGCACAGTTGCAAATGGCAAAGATGGTTCAGGTCAGCTATTTATGAGGGTGATGGCATGGGGAAAGAAGCTGCTCCTATGTCTAGTAGTTTTGGTGTGCGATGTTCTAGCACCTGCTGGAAGGGAGGAGTTGGAACAGCTTGTGACCAGGGTGTAAGGCGTCATTAATGATTTTCTCTGCCTGCTTCCTGGTGTGTGAGATATACAAGTCATGGAGACTGGCCAGGAAGCCCCAATGATTATTTCTGCTGTCCTTAATGTTCGCTGCAGTCTGTTCTTGTCCTGTTTTGTGGCTGCTCCGAACCAGACTGTGATGGATGTGCACAGGACAGATTCAATGACTGTGGTGTAGAACTGTGTCAGCAGCTCCTGCAACAGACCATACTTTCTGAGTTGCTGCAGAAAGTACATCCTCTTTTGGGCATTTTTGAGGATGGAGTTGATCTTAGACTCCCACTTCAAGTCTTGTGAAATGGTAGCTCCCAGGAATGTAAAGGTCTCCACAGTTGACACAGGACTGTTGGATATTGTGAAGGGGAGCATCACAGAGGGGTGTCTCCTGAAGTCCACTATCATCTCCACCGTCTCGAGCATGTTTAGCTCCAGGTTATTCTGACTGCAACAGAGCACCAACCGTTCAACCTACTGCCTGTATGCAGACTGGTTGTCATTTTGGACAAGTCCTACAATTGTAGTGTCACCTGCAAATTTCAAGAGTGTAACAATTGGGTCCATGGAGGTGCAGTCATTGGTGTAAAGGGAGAAGAGCAGTGGGGAGAGTACACATCCTTGAGGAGCACCAGTGCTGACTGACCACATGCCAGAAGTGGGTTGCCACAGCCTCACCTGCTGTTTCCTGCCTGTCAGGAAGCTGGTGATCCACTGACATATAGCAGGTGAGACATTGAGCTGGGACAGTTTGGAGGACAGGATTTCTGGAATGATGATGAATGCTGAGCTGAAATCTACAAACAGGATTCTTACATAGGTCCCTGGGCAGTCACGATTTTGAAGGATGTAGTGCAGTCCCATGTTGATTGCATCATCCATTGACCTGTTTATCCTGTAAGCAAACTGTAGGGGGTCTTGCAGGTGATCTGTAATGCACCATGAGGGGATGAAAAATACCATGGAATCAGTAACTAGACAAATAAAGGCAATCTAATAACATCACAGTTCAGCTTACATTCGATATTTGAACATAGAAAATTATTTTATAGCCCAATATTTGTTTTTGTACCATTATCAGCAACATGAGCCGAGCCACCAGAAGTTCCCAGCGCGCAGTGCATGCTGGGATTTGGTAAAGGGGCAAATTTCAAAAATATGTTTTAAAAGTAGGAACTTTCAAAACCATTTTATTAGTCACTGAAAATGACATTGTCAGAGTTGCAGGTATATGCATAGAACATATACAACTGATATATAGTCATATTTATGAAAGTTGCATTGTCATATAATGCATTACCACATGATACACTACAGTGTAGTACACTGATCACAAAACACCTTATCCATCCATAGTCCTTTACGCGCCGTGTGGCGCATCGGGCAGCACCGATCTCCGCTTCGCAGCCCTCGGCCTCTCGCCTATTACATAGCTAGGGTTACAGTGGGGGGCTAGTCCTCTGGTTACCACGAGAGTTTAACTCCCCACTCGCATCTGTATTGCAGCGTGCCTTGCCAGATGGTAGTAGGTACCATTTTTATGATGGCCTTTGGTATGACCCGACCGTGAATAGAACTCACGATCTCCCGATCGAGAGGCGGACACACTACCACTAGCAGAACACTTCCATTGCATTCTCAACCGCTCGTCCACAATCAATGACGACACAATCGCAAGACTGCCCCAAGTCCCAATCAACCACACACTCGCCAAACTCCCAACCAAAGACGAGGTAGAAAAAGCCATCAAGCGCCTGTCCAGTGGCAAGGCACCAGGTGCTGACTTGATCCCGACTGAGATCTACACCTCTGGTGGTCCATGATTGATTGTGAGCCTCACAGTCCTGTTCCAGTCCATGTGGCACCAAGAAAAGATCCCACAGGAATTCAAGGATTCCTCAGTTGTCCACCTCTACAAACGGAAAGGAAACAGGAATGTGTGTGACAACCACCGTGGCATCCCCCTGCTGTCTATCGCTGGGAAAATTCTGGCCAGAATCATGTTCAATTGTCTCAGCGCGCACCTCGAACAAGACCTGCTACCTGAGAGCCAGTGTGGGTTTAGAAGAGGTCGCAGTACTGTGGACATGATCTTTGCAGCTCGGCAGTTACAAGAGAAATGTCAGGAGCAAAACGTCGGCCTCTACACCACTTTTGTGGACCTGACGAAAGTCTTTGACACTGTCTGCCGAGAAGGGCTTTGGAAGATCATGGCCAAGTTTGGATGCCCTGACAAATTAATCTCAATGGTCCAGCAGTTCCGTGACGGCATGTACGCGAGGGTGCAGAATGACGGCAAGTACTCCCAGCCGTTCCCTGTGAGCAACGGAGTAAAGCAGGGTTGCGTGCTGGCCCCTACCTTGTTCAGTATGATGTTTTCTGCTATGCTTACAGATGCTTTCCAGGAGGGTGACATCGGCGTTGGCTTCAGATACCAGACCGATGGAAAGCTCTTCAACTTGCGGAAATTGCAGGCTAAAACCAAAGTTCAGGAAAACATCGCCCGTGACTTTCTCTTCACCGACAACTGTGCGCTGAATGCTAGTACAGAGTCTGACATGCAGGAAAGCATGGACCTGTTCTCAAAAGCCTGTGATGACTTTGGCCTCACAATCTCCACAAAGAAGACCGAGGTCTTGCACCAGTCAGTGCCAGGAGCCCCTTACATAGAGCCCTTCATCACGGTCAACGGACAGAGACTCACCATGGCAGACAAATTCGTCTACCTGGGAAGTACACGGTCATGCTCCATCAACATCAATGAGGAAGTGGCCTACAGGATTGCCAGAGCCAGCGCTGCTTTCGGCAGACTCCGAGACAGGGTCTGGCAAAGAAGAGGACTGAGCCTGCAGACCAAGTTGAAGGTGTACTGTGTGGTAGTCCTTCCCTCCCTTCTGTATGCCTGCGAAACATGGACAGTCTACAGTCGGCACGCCAGACAGCTCAGTGCTTTCCACATGAGGTGCCTCAGGACTCTGCTCCACATAAAATGGCAGGACAAAGTTCCTGACACCGAGGTACTCCAGCGGGTGCAAATGGAGAGCATCCACGCCACCCTCATGCGTTCCCAACTTCGGTGGGCTGGCCATGTGCATCGCATGGACGACAACCGACTCCCGAAGAGACTGCTCTACGGCGAGCTGACTGCTGGCAAGCACTCTCACAGCGGTCAGAAGAAACACTACAAAGACACCCTGAAAGTCTCCCTGAAGTGCTGTAGCATCAACCCTGCCACCTGGAAAGAAACTGCGCAAAACCGTCCTGCTTGGCGCACCCTAGTCAAATCCGGTGTAGCTGATTTCGAGGCTCGATGTGCTGAGAAACAGCAGGAGAAACGCCAGCGCCACAGAGACCGCGCAAGTACCTCCTCCCAGCCAGGTCCAGCTCCACACATTCCCTGTCGCCACTGCAACAGAATGTTCGGAGCGAAGATAGGTCTGACCAGCCATCTCCGCACGCATACATCCACCCAGTGATGCAGTGAAGTTGAGGTCATCTTTGCCTGTGAAGGACGAACAACAACAACAACATATTGATGCACAAAGTTCCGGGGCCCTGTTAAAATCCAACAGGACTCGCCCAGCTTGTTTTTCACTGCATTCATGTCATGAGTAAAACAACCTAAGCTAGGACTTACTATTAAATACAAATTTATACCAGAAACTCTTCAGCTCAGTCCCAAATAATGATTTATTTTGTTTATTTTTAAGCCTTATTAATTTAAAAAAAAAAAAGGCGGGCCTATCTTGGTATCTGCAAAACTAAAACTTTTTTTTTTGGACGGTGGGGCCTGCCAGGTCCCCCCCCCCCCCCCCCCCCCCCTTAATTCCACGCCAGGTTTATTTCCATTATAACCCGGTTTATTCTCCATATTACCTGGTTTATTCCCCAAACTACCCAGTTTATTCTCCATACTACCCAGTTTATTCCCCATATTACCTGGAGTATTCTTCATACTACCCAGTTTATTCCCCATACTACCCAGTTTACTCCCCATATTACCTGGACTATTCTTCATACTACCCAGTTTGTTCCCCATACTACCCTGTTTATTCTCCATACTACCCGGTTTATTCTCCATATTACCTGGTTTATTCTCCATACTACCCGGTTTATTCTCCATTCTACCCAGTTTATTCCACATACCACCCAGTTTATTCTCAATACTACCCAATTTATTCCCCATATTACCCAGTTTATTCCCCATATTACCTAGTTTATTCCCCATATTACCCAGTTTTTTCTCCATTCTACCCAGTTTATTCCCCATACCACCCAGTTCCCCCCATACTACCCAGTTTATTCCCCATATTACCCAGTTTATTCTCCATATTACCCAGTTTATTCTCCATTCTACCCAGTTTATTCCACATACCACCCAGTTTATTCTCAACACTACCCAATTTATTCCCCATATTACCCAGTTTATTCTCAATACTACCCAATTTATTCTCCATATCACCCAGTTTATTCTCCATTCTACCCAATTTATTCCCCATATTACCCAGTATATTCTTAATACTACCCAGTTTATTCCCCATACCACCCAGTTTTTTCCCCATATCACCCAGTTTATTCCCCATACCACCCGGTTTATTCCCCATATTACCCAGTTTATTCCTCATACTACCCAATTTATTCCTCATATTACCTGCTTTATTCCCCATATTACCCGGTTTATTCCCCATATTACCCAGTTTATGCCCCATATTACTCAGATTATTTCCCATATTACTCAGTTTATTCCCCTTATTACCCAGTTTATTCTCTATATTACCCAGTTTATTCTCCATACTACCCAGTTTATTCTCCATATTGCCCAGTTTATTCACCATTCTACCCAGGTTATTCCCCATACCACCCAGTTTATTCCCCATATTACCTGGTTTATTCCTCATATTACCCAGTTTATGCTCCATATTACCCAGTTTATTCTCCATTCTACCCAGTTTATTCCCCAAACTACCCAGTTTATTCTCCATACTACCCAGTTTATTCCCCATATTACCTGGAGTATTCTTCATACTACCCAGTTTATTCCCCATACCACCCAGTTTATTCCCCATATTACCTGGGCTATTCTTCATACTACCCAGTTTGTTCCCCATACTACCCTGTTTATTCTCCATACTACCCGGTTTATTCTCCATATTACCTGGTTTATTCTCCATACTACCCGGTTTATTCTCCATTCTACCCAGTTTATTCCACATACCACCCAGTTTATTCTCAATACTACCCAATTTATTCCCCATATTACCCAGTTTATTCCCCATATTACCTAGTTTATTCCCCATATTACCCAGTTTATTCTCCATTCTACCCAGTTTATTCCCCATACCACCCAGTTCCCCCCATACTACCCAGTTTATTCCCCATATTACCTGGTTTATTCCCCATATTACCCAGTTTATTCTCCATATTACCCAGTTTATTCTCCATTCTACCCAGTTTATTCCACATACCACCCAGTTTATTCTCAATACTACCCAATTTATTCCTCATATTACCCAGTTTATTCCCCATATTACCTAGTTTATTCCCCATATTACCCAGTTTATTCTCAATACCACCCAATTTATTCTCCATATCACCCAGTTTATTCCCCATATTACCCAGTTTATTCTCAATACTACCCAATTTATTCTCCATATCACCCAGTTTATTCCCCATTCTACCCAGTTTATTCCCCATATTACCTGGTTTATTCCCCAAACTACCCAGTTTATTCCCCATACCACCCAGTTTTTTCCCCATATCACCCAGTTTATTCCCCATACCACCCGGTTTATTCCCCATATTACCCAGTTTATTCCTCATACTACCCAGTTTATTCCCCATATTACGTGCTTTATTCCCCATATTACCCAGTTTATTCCCCATATTACCCAGTTTATTCCCCATATTACCCAGTTTATTCCCCATATTACTCAGTTTATTTCCCATATTACTCAGTTTATTCCTCATACTACCCAGTTTATTCCCCATATTACCCAGTTTATTCCTCATACTACCCAGTTTATTCCCCATATTACCTGCTTTATTCCCCATATTACCCAGTTTATTCTCTATATTACCCAGTTTATTCTCCATACTACCCAGTTTATTCTCCATATTGCCCAGATTATTCACCATTCTACCCAGTTTATTCCCCATACTACCCAGTTTATTCCCCATATTACCTGCTTTATTCCCCATATTACCCAGTTTATTCCCCATATTACCCAGTTTATTCCCCATATTACTCAGTTTATTTCCCATATTACTCAGTTTATTCCTCATACTACCCAGTTTATTCCCCATATTACCCAGTTTATTCCTCATACTACCCAGTTTATTCCCCATATTACCTGCTTTATTCCCCATATTACCCAGTTTATTCTCCATACTACCCAGTTTATTCCCCATATTACCCAGTTTATGCTCCATATTACCCAGTTTATTCTCCATTCTACCCAGTTTATTCCCCATACCACCCAGTTCCCCCTCCATACTACCCAGTTTATTCCCCATATTACCTGGTTTATTCTCCATATTACCCAGTTTATTCTCCATTCTACCCAGTTTATTTCACATACCACCCAGTTTATTCTCAATACTACCCAATTTATTCCCCATATTACCCAGTTTATTCCCCATATTACCCAGTTTATTCTCAATACTACCCAATTTATTCTCCATATCACCCAGTTTATTCCCCATATTACCCAATTTATTCCCCATATTACCCAGTATATTCTCAATACTACCCAGTTTATTCCCCATACCACCCAGTTTTTTCTCCATATCACCCAGTTTATTCCCCATACCACCCAGTTTATTCCTCATACTACCCAGTTTATTCCCCATATTACCTGGTTTATTCCCCATATTACCCAGTTTATTCCCCATATTACTCAGTTATTCCCCTTATTACCCAGTTTATTCCCTATATTACCCAGTTTATTCTCCATACTACCCAGTTTATTCTCCATATTACCCAGTTTATTCCCCATACCACCCAGTTCCCCCCCCATATTACCCAGTTTATTCCTCATACTACCCAGTTTATTCCCCATACTACCCAGTTTATTCCCCATATTACCTGGTTTATTCCACATATTACCCGGTTTATTCCCCATATTACCCAGTTTATTCCCCATATTACCCAGTTTATTCTCCATACTACCCAGTTTATTCTCCATATTGCCCAGTTTATTCACCATTCTACCCAGGTTATTCCCCATACCACCCAGTTTATTCCCCATATTACCTGGTTTATTCCTCATATTACCCAGTTTATGCTCCATATTACCCAGTTTATTCTCCATTCTACCCAGTTTATTCCCCAAACTACCCAGTTTATTCTCCATACTACCCAGTTTATTCCCCATATTACCTGGAGTATTCTTCATACTACCCAGTTTATTCCCCATACCACCCAGTTTATTCCCCATATTACCTGGGCTATTCTTCATACTACCCAGTTTGTTCCCCATACTACCCTGTTTATTCTCCATACTACCCGGTTTATTCTCCATATTACCTGGTTTATTCTCCATACTACCCGGTTTATTCTCCATTCTACCCAGTTTATTCCACATACCACCCAGTTTATTCTCAATACTACCCAATTTATTCCCCATATTACCCAGTTTATTCCCCATATTACCTAGTTTATTCCCCATATTACCCAGTTTATTCTCCATTCTACCCAGTTTATTCCCCATACCACCCAGTTCCCCCCATACTACCCAGTTTATTCCCCATATTACCTGGTTTATTCCCCATATTACCCAGTTTATTCTCCATATTACCCAGTTTATTCTCCATTCTACCCAGTTTATTCCACATACCACCCAGTTTATTCTCAATACTACCCAATTTATTCCTCATATTACCCAGTTTATTCCCCATATTACCTAGTTTATTCCCCATATTACCCAGTTTATTCTCAATACCACCCAATTTATTCTCCATATCACCCAGTTTATTCCCCATATTACCCAGTTTATTCTCAATACTACCCAATTTATTCTCCATATCACCCAGTTTATTCCCCATTCTACCCAGTTTATTCCCCATATTACCTGGTTTATTCCCCAAACTACCCAGTTTATTCCCCATACCACCCAGTTTTTTCCCCATATCACCCAGTTTATTCCCCATACCACCCGGTTTATTCCCCATATTACCCAGTTTATTCCTCATACTACCCAGTTTATTCCCCATATTACGTGCTTTATTCCCCATATTACCCAGTTTATTCCCCATATTACCCAGTTTATTCCCCATATTACCCAGTTTATTCCCCATATTACTCAGTTTATTTCCCATATTACTCAGTTTATTCCTCATACTACCCAGTTTATTCCCCATATTACCCAGTTTATTCCTCATACTACCCAGTTTATTCCCCATATTACCTGCTTTATTCCCCATATTACCCAGTTTATTCTCTATATTACCCAGTTTATTCTCCATACTACCCAGTTTATTCTCCATATTGCCCAGATTATTCACCATTCTACCCAGTTTATTCCCCATACTACCCAGTTTATTCCCCATATTACCTGCTTTATTCCCCATATTACCCAGTTTATTCCCCATATTACCCAGTTTATTCCCCATATTACTCAGTTTATTTCCCATATTACTCAGTTTATTCCTCATACTACCCAGTTTATTCCCCATATTACCCAGTTTATTCCTCATACTACCCAGTTTATTCCCCATATTACCTGCTTTATTCCCCATATTACCCAGTTTATTCTCCATACTACCCAGTTTATTCCCCATATTACCCAGTTTATGCTCCATATTACCCAGTTTATTCTCCATTCTACCCAGTTTATTCCCCATACCACCCAGTTCCCCCTCCATACTACCCAGTTTATTCCCCATATTACCTGGTTTATTCTCCATATTACCCAGTTTATTCTCCATTCTACCCAGTTTATTTCACATACCACCCAGTTTATTCTCAATACTACCCAATTTATTCCCCATATTACCCAGTTTATTCCCCATATTACCCAGTTTATTCTCAATACTACCCAATTTATTCTCCATATCACCCAGTTTATTCCCCATATTACCCAATTTATTCCCCATATTACCCAGTATATTCTCAATACTACCCAGTTTATTCCCCATACCACCCAGTTTTTTCTCCATATCACCCAGTTTATTCCCCATACCACCCAGTTTATTCCTCATACTACCCAGTTTATTCCCCATATTACCTGGTTTATTCCCCATATTACCCAGTTTATTCCCCATATTACTCAGTTATTCCCCTTATTACCCAGTTTATTCCCTATATTACCCAGTTTATTCTCCATACTACCCAGTTTATTCTCCATATTACCCAGTTTATTCCCCATACCACCCAGTTCCCCCCCCATATTACCCAGTTTATTCCTCATACTACCCAGTTTATTCCCCATACTACCCAGTTTATTCCCCATATTACCTGGTTTATTCCACATATTACCCGGTTTATTCCCCATATTACCCAGTTTATTCCCCATATTACCCAGTTTATTCTCCATATTACCCAGTTTATTCTCCATTCTACCCAGTTTATTCCACATACCACCCAGTTTATTCTCAATACTACCCAATTTATTCCCCATATTACCCAGTTTATTCCCCATATTACAAGTTCAAGTTAAAAGTCCAAGTGAAGTTCAAGTCAACTTTATTGTCAATAATGCCATATGTGCAGGACATACAGAGAATTGAAATTTCGTTTCCCTCTTATCCGCAGTGCAAACAGTAATAAACATGAAATATAAAATATAGGTACAAGATATCAACTATAAAAAGGAAAAAGGAAAAAAAGGGGGGGGGAACCCGGGGGGAGGGGTTTACACACACAAGGTAAAGCTATCTAAGAAAAGACAAGACAGTGGCAATCCAGAAAGTGCAAATGTGGCAGTGTGAACAGAATTAACGGTATAAATTTAAATGTGACGAATGACAATATAAACAGAATGAACAATGTAAACAGGAACAGCAGTCTGACAGTATAGTAATTATCAGTATAAATAAATAAATAAATAGCAGTATGAGCAGAATTTTCAGTGTAAGTATAAATATGGCAGATACGACAGTATAAACAGTGTAGCAGTGAAGTCTATCAAAGATTAAAGATGTATAAAGTGTAAACAGTTTTTATATAGTGCAATTAACAAAAAATATATATATTACCCAGTTTATTCTCAATACTACCCAATTTATTCCCCATATTACCCCCCCATATTACCCAGTTTATTCTCATGAGCTTAAAGTTATCACATTATAACAATAGAAATGTTCATGTTAACACGTGAAATCAAATTATCACGTTATAAAGTGATACATTTCACGTAATAACGTGAAAACATATTGTTATAATAAGAAAAATATATGGCGGCACGGTGGTGTAGTGGTTAGCACTGCCGCCTCACAGCAAGAAGGTCCGGGTTTGAGCCCCGTGGCCGGTGAGGGCCTTTCTGTGTGGAGTTTGCATGTTCTCCCCGTGTCTGCGTGGGTTTCCTCCGGGTGCTCCGGTTTCCCCCACAGTCCAAAGACATGCAGGTTAGGTTAACTGGTGACTCTAAATTGACCGTAGGTGTGAATGTGAGTGTGAATGGTTGTCTGTGTCTATGTGTCAGCCCTGTGATGACCTGGCGACTTGTCCAGGGTGTACCCCGCCTTTCGCCCGTAGTCAGCTGGGATAGGCTCCAGCTTGCCTGCGACCCTGTAGAACAGGATAAAGCGGCTAGAGATAATGAGATGAGAAAAATATATTGTTATATCAATAATCTTTTCATGTTATTACGTGATACCACTGGCGGCTCGTTAATAGGGGTGATTTGGGCGACGCACTCCCAAACAGGGAGGGAGCTTTTTTTTTTAATCTACTCCTACTACCAACAGTAATGTCATTGTCCAATCAGGCTAAGGTCGCGCCTGGTGTAGCCACGCCCTTTTGGGGCGATTTCTGTCAGGTTCAGATTTGCCCCAAAATCTCCCATTGACACTAATGGTACGTACGTTTTTTTTGAAAATCATGCTCCCAATGCATTTTCTATTAGGTTTTATGTGCTTGCACAAGCAGCGTGCTTACGTCATACGCCTGTTGCGCCGCGCAAGTGTTGCCAGATTGGTTTTAAGTGCATTTTGGCGGGTTTTGAACATAATTTTGGGCTGGAAAATGCAACTTGCGCGGGAAATGTGTGAACATTCTATGAAGATGGCGGCAAGTGTTGAGTGCAACAATACGATAGCGTCTCTGAAAGAAGTTCCCTTTAGTCGTTGTACCAATGAGGAGAAAACGGCAATCAAACAGCTAGGACCTCCTAGACCGAATTTAAACATCAAGCAAGTGTCTACGAAGGGGGAGAAGACCTACTCAAGAGGTTTTAACAAGAACTGGTACCACCGGAAAACTTGGCTAGCTGGCTGTGATGTAGTCAATGCTCTTTTTTGCTACCCTTGCGTTCTCTTCCACCCTGGAAGTAGCACAGCAGACGGTACAGTGATATCTGATATTTGAATTTACTAGGCAAAAGTTGTTTGTGAGCAGTGCTGGGCACATTACTTTGAAAAAGTAATTAGTTACAAGTACTAGTTACTTCTCCAAAAAAGTAATTGCGTTAGTAACTGCATTACTTCACTAGAAAAGTAACTAGTTACCAGGAAAAGTATTTATTGCGTTACTTTTTTTTTTTTTTTGCTTACAGATAAACGAGGATAACTGTTCTTTTCTAGTGAAGTAACGCAGTTACTAACGCATTTACAGAACTTTGTTTCCAGGGCACAGTTTGCATTGGACATAAACATTATTGCCTTTGACTTCAACCAGCCTGAAATTATGCCGGTGTTTCCAGTTCGAAAATGCGACTTTGCGGCTTGGTGCTGCCATTGTCTCTTCCCCATCTCTGTGTGCGCGTGTGTGCGTAGCGGGAAAACACAATCGACTCCACCCACCTAGAACATCTTAGCAAATCACGATTTGTTCTCTTGCATTCAAAGGGTGAATGGGAGAATGTAAAAGCCATATTGGTACATAATTATTATTATATATTGCGGTACCGTGTTGCCAATGCTCATGTTGTCAAGGCGCCCATATCAAATTGTAACGCATCACGTTACTTCCCGAGTAACGGTAACGGCGATACAAATATGGATTAAGTAACTAAGTAATTATTCCGTTACCCAAAATGTGGCTCCGTTAGTAACGCCGTTATACTCTAACGCCGTTATTCCCAGCACTGTTTGTGAGTGTGTGTGTGTGTGTGTGTGTGTGTGTGTGTGTGTGTGTGTGTGTTTTACCAATGGCAGTTTAACATTGCCATGTTTTTGTTTTACCAATGGCAGTTTAACATTGCCATGCTTGGAATATTTCAGTAGCCTCAAGTTCTCTCTAACTTGGTGTAAATTAAGCATATTTTCAGTTTTTATATATTGTACAGTATATGTGTTCATTGGAGCCAGCAGCACCTTACCTTTTTTCCAACTTGTTAAGCCAAGTTGCACTGACTACAAAACCTTGTGTAACTTTGTGTGTATATAGCTAAATAACTAAAGCCTTTTGTGTTCATTGACATGCTTGTAATACTTTAAATTTCCTTTTAAGGCATGGCTTTCTGTAGGAATTCTTGGGAAAAAAAACTGCAGAATTTATTTAGACTTATTTGTTGTTAAAATGGTGCAATTCCATATAAAAAAAACACATAATTAAGCTGCACACGTTTGTTTGATGGTTATGCTTTTCATCTTTTTCAAAACTTAAATAAACACTTGTTTTGGATTTATATCCTGCCACTTTAATTGCATTCTTTAGAATTGAAGAAATTAGAATATGTTTATAATTAAGAATTTGTGTCTACTTATTATAGAATACTGGAATAATATGAGAAAATAAATGAGTAATGTAATATTAATTGATTGTGATGTTTTGCTTTGAAGGCTTCACAATGAATCTTCCTTAGTTTTAGCCTGGCAAGCCAGACTAAATGTGAATATTTGCCACTCGTAGGCAAAAATATTTTTGGCCGCTAGGCGGGTGGGTCTAGTTTACTAGGCTACCTTAGTTTGCCACCTTTAACTTGTTCAGTGTTGCCACCTAGTGGAGAGAAGAGATATTGTCTATATTGATATCTGAATTTACCAGGCAAAAACAAGTTCGGCCAATTGATTTGCTACCTAGGTCAATTTACTTCAGTCCTGTGGACATTTACGGTCCGTGTAGACATAACGGGGAAAATTGCCCCCCCTGAAAAAAAAATTCAGGAGCCGCCACTGCGTGATACTCTTTTTTTTTTCTGGTGTGGCCACGACACGCTTGTGTAATGCCTGTATAATAAGTAAAGAGAAACGGTAGCGCTTCAGCCCACACTCCAGACCAGAGGGGGCAGTAACGCGACCGCCAGGCAATCCAAAAGAAGAAGCAAGAAGAAAACGAAGCGAAGAAGAAGAAAGTAGACCAAGAGAGAGGATACTGAGGTCACTATGTGTGACCGCACATCTGCAGTGTTGTCACTGTTCGTCGCGGCAGTGGTTCCGTTCCATACCTCCCATTCCTTTACACGTGGTGTCTGTTTGGTTCGGAGACGACCTTGTTGTTGTTTTCGAGTAGAAAATGGAGACGTGTACGCGTGAAGGCGTGTTGGAGACGCTTTATAACAGCGACGACGAGACTTCGAGTGAAGAATACTCCAATGAAGATAGCTTTGATGCCTCTGAAGAGGAGGCGTTAGAGGACGTGTAAGTAGTCTGTAATATCTACACTTATGATTGCACACCTGCATAGGCAAGGCAAGTTTATGTAGGTTAACAGTATCAAGAAATGCCATCATAATGTGTTTGACTAGTGTTAAGGAAAGTGATACCCAATATTGTTCTGACATTTGGAAATATTGGAAGAACCAATTGTATGTATCTTTAATCTGATTTCTTTTTTAATGTGGGTGGGTGTATGCAGAGGTGGGTAGAGTAGCCAAAAATTGTACTCAAGTAAGAGTATTATTACTTTAGAATAATATTACTCAAGTAAAAAGTAGTCGTCCAATTAATTACTTAAGAGTAAAAAGTCTCATCTCATTATCTCTAGCCGCTTTATCCTGTTCTACAGGGTCTCAGGCAAGCTGGAGCCTATCCCAGCTGACTACGGGCGAAAGGTGGGGTACACCCTGGATGAGTCACCAGGTCATCACAGGGCTGACACATAGACACAGACAACCATTCACACTCACATTCACACCTACGGTCAATTTAGAGTCACCAGTTAACCTAACCTGCATGTCTTTGGACTGTGGGGGAAACCGGAGCACCTGGAGGAAACCCACGCGGACACGGGGAGAACATGCAAACTCCGCACAGAAAGGTCCTCGCCGGCCACGGGGCTCGAACCCGGACCTTGTTGCTGTGAGGCGACAGCGCTAACCACTACACCACCGTGCCGCCCCAGAGTAAAAAGTACTAAGTGAAAAAACTACTCAAGTACTGAGTAACTGCTGAGTAACTTTGTTTATTGATCAGGATGTCATAACAGGCAGAGATTTCATATATATTTCACACATATAAACTGTGTGTGTGTAGTTCTGTGTATTAACAATAACAAGAAGCTCAAGGCAGTCTGCACATAAACCAAAACACTGTGTGTGCGTGCGTGCATGTTCACTCCATGAAGTGACTGTTCAGCTTTAACAGCAGCTGGCTCTCAATTTTGCACTGTGAAGCTGTGACCTTTTAGCCGTGAACAGGTGAAAACAATAATAAATTAAATATTAATTAATTAAATCTTTACAAAGTAACAGAATAACAAAACAATGGGTAGAGGTTACAAAGAAAAAGAAGAAAAAGGCAGTCTGCACATCAACCATAACACTGTGTGTGTGTGTGCGCGCGCGCGCGTGTTCACTCCATGAAGTGACTGTTCAGCTTTAACAGCAGCTGAACATCACACGTAATATCTCCTCGTACGAAAAAGACTGGAAATAATCCTGTAAGATGCGATCAACGATGTTAATCCTTTCATCTCCCAAAAAGTTGTTTACTGGCTCCATCTCGCAGAGGAGTTAGCAAGTAACAAGAAAAAGGTTGCTAACTAGCTGCCAGCGCCCAGCTTGGCTGGGTGGTGGTGGGGATTGCTAGCAAGCGGTCAAGCTAACAAGCTAATGCCCTTCCTTTTGTGAACAAGCACTTGTAGACAAATAATAAAACAAATCTCACAGGAAAAAAAAACACCTAAAGTCTTCAAAAATCCCTCTAATCCACAACAAATACAGTAGCTTGAAAAATGGAGATTTCACAAACGATATGTTAGGCGTTTTGCTATTTAGTAAGTTTTCACCAGTCTTCCATTCCCAGTTTTTGACCAGAGCCGTGTACAACTGTAACGCTATTGAGGAGCTGACATTAGGCGAGCAACCTTATTTTCATGAGCATTTTTTGGTTTCACATCAATAAAAAGTGATTGTTAGGAAGATTTTTTGTAGTTTTATTTTTTGGTTCTCTGGTGTGTGTGTTATCTTGCCGTCTGAGGCCGCAGTGCGTCAATACATTTCCACAAGACAATGTATTTTACAGTTATTTATGATGTTACAACAGGGCTAACGTCTGCCTACGAAGACAGCCAAAAGCACACAGTCTACTTACCGCAATGTGTTTCCTCAAATTCAACGTTGAGTTTTTATAAGCTGAAACATCCACTTGTTTGGGGAGACACATGTGACACCGCATAACATAACTATTATTTTTTGTTGTTTGGAGAGTGAACATGGTTTGTATGTGTGGCCAGGGGTGTGCCTCTTCAGCTTGATGAGAAACGCTGGCCATTGTCTCTGCCATTTTTCTTCTGCTTCCGTGCTCTTTTCCACCTGGACTGCTCTTGCCGCGGGAATTTTGTGTGCAGGCGCACGCGGCAGCTTGGCTCTGTTTGATTGGCGAAATGGAGATAAGCCAAAGCTCAGTCCCCCCAGGATTTCACGGGCCTTTTTTGTTATTGTTGCGGGCTAAAATGTCTGATGTTGTGGGGTGGGGGGGTTTCAAAAAAATTGCGATGAAAGTTGCGGTGTTTTTTAGGTTTTTGTTGCGATTACATTGCGGGAGGAAGTGAAAGTTGCGAGAAATTGTTGCGATTTTCTCTTTTTGTGATTAAAATTGAGTGATATGTTAAATATTAAGTTATTACTGAAAAACTATTGATTAAAAAAAACAAAGACACTGAGAAATGGTCCTATAAACAACTTTACCAATATAAAAGATTACCAGGATGACAAAAATGCAGAAAAATAGGCTTTACTTATCCAAATGCACCTGTTGGTTCAAAAGTTAAAGTGCACAGAACCTCACAGCACAACATGAAGTTACCTTAAAATATAATATAAATGCCTCAGCTTTCATGTAAGAAAAAAAAACTGTTAGTACTAGTACTGTGTGCAGGCAGTCTCTCCTGAAGACTAAATTAAACAATAATTATAAACTAATAAAATAAATGGCTCAGGCTTCATAGAAGAAAAAAAACAATTTGAACAGAATCTCACAGTATGATGCTGAAGCTGCCAAACAATGGAAAATAAAATACCATTTTGGCAAAAATGTTGGCATCCATTAATTTCTTGTATTAAGTAAAAAAATAATGTCAAGTGCACACAGTCCTTCACTGTAAACATAACACACTTTCAGTAACAGAATTTAAGCCTATATAAACACTGACTCACACATGCAGTGTTGCCAGATACTGCTGATTGTTTTCCAGCCCAAAATATGTTCAAAACCCGCCAAAATGCACTTGAAACCCCCCAACTGAGCGGGAAACCGCCCAATCTGGCAACACTGGTAGTAAGGCGGAAGGTAGCTTGTCGACGTCACCTCAAGACGACGCCAAAGATTGGTCAAATTTGCGGGAAAGTTGCGGTGATTGGATATAATTGCAACACCGCCCTGAATTCATTGGTTGAATTTGCGTTGAAGTTGCAAATTGCAACATCGTGAAATCCTGGAGGCTCTGATAGCTCCTCCCACTATGGCTCTGGCTGCTCCATTTGATCGGTGAGATGCTGTCATGTGACAGAGCCTCTGCTGGAAGTCTCGACAAAACATAAATAAACAGACCACGCATCGCACGGATCAATAAAAATGAAGTAGCGAGTAATGAGCAGAATATAGCCCAATGTAACGGAGTAAAAGTACTGCTTGTTCTTCACAAATATACTCAAGTAAAAGTAAAAAGTATGCTGCATTAAAACTACTCTTACAAGTACAATTCATCCAAAAAGTTACTCAAGTAGGCAGCACGGTGGTGTAGTGGTTCACGCTGTCGCCTCACAGCAAGAAGGTCTGGGTTCGAGCCCCGTGGCCGGCGAGGGCCTTTCTGTGCGGAGTTTGCATGTTCTCCCCGTGTCCGCGTGGGTTTCCTCCGGGTGCTCCGGTTTCCCCCACAGTCCAAAGACATGCAGGTTAGGTTAACTGGTGACTCTAAATTTACCGTAGGTGTGAATGTGAGTGTGAATGGTTGTCTGTGTCTTTGTGTCAGCCCTGTGATGACCTGGCGACTTGTCCAGGGTGTACCCCGCCTTTCGCCCGTAGTCAGCTGGGATAGGCTCCAGCTTGCCTGCGACCCTGTGGAACAGGATAAAGCGGCTAGAGATAATGAGATGGGATAATGAGATGAGAGCGCATTTCATACACAGTGGCAGTTCAATGTGCTTTACAGAGGTAAAGGCAAAACAGTAAACAATAGAAAATAAAATTACATAAAATAAAGGGGGAAGAAGAGAGAAAAAAATAAGAATTAAACAATAGTAGAAATAAAATACTAAAATGAAGTAAAAGTTCAGTAAAAAACAGCAGAATAAAATAGAATAAAAGTTAAGTAAAGTTTAAAACATGTAAAGATGATATTTATCAGTTAGCAGAAAGCATCTGAGAACAGCTTGGTCTTTAATCTAGATTTGAAGCTGCCTACAGCAGGAGCATTTTTGATGTCCTCTGGCAGTTGGTTCCATAGCTGTACTGCACAGTAGCTAAAAGCTGCTTCACCACACTTTGTTTTAACAACAGGTTTTACCAGTAAATTTTGCTGCTGCGATCTGGTAGATCTGATTGGGTTAGGCTGCTGCAACATATCAGAGAGGTAATTGGGCCCTGTACTGTACCATTTAGGGTGTATTCACACCTACGTTGTTTGGTCCGGACCAAACGAACCAAATTTCCCTTGGTCCGGACCTTTTGGGTTGGTCTGAATACAAACCACCGAACTCTGGTCTGGACCAAACAAGCGGACCGAGACCGAGCTGCAAGGTCGGACTCGGTCCGGACCAAAGGAACTCTGGTGCGGACCTTTTGGAGGTGTGAAAGCAGACCGGACCTAATCTGACAGTTTTGCTTTTTTGTACCTCGGGAGCTTCCGTCGTTTGTCGAGCATTATGGGAAACAGAGTCTTGACACTCCACCGCAAAGTGCAAACACTGTTTCGGTTATCAAGGGAACCTTACAACAGTCGTTCAGTCATTCAGACCAGTGGTAGGCTAGACTACAGAGTACAAAAAATAAGTAGGGGGTAAACGTGGGTCGAGGAAGAAACCTGTACCCTTGTGGATATATGGGCAGATGTCCACATATCTGAGCTTTTGGAGAGAACACACAAAAATGCCGACGTGTTTGCTGTATTCAGTGAGAAAATGAAGGAGAAGGGGTTCACGCGCTCCCCAGAACAATGTCGGCTAAAAGTGAAGAAACTCCGTCAGACCTACATTAAAATCAGGGACATTCTTTCAAAAAGTGGCAGTACTAGCGACGCAAAAAAGAAATTCATCTATTACGATGGATAAGGTGAATATCCCGACACATACCTCCTCCGTCTTGCGTGAAGAGCCAGAACTGTCACAACATGATGTGCGCTCATCAGCGCTATCCTCCGTAGCCGCCTTGCCCTTTGAAGTCGTCGTTGATAAATTACTTGTACAACAGCATAGTAATCGCACAATTGTGAAAACAGTAAAAACTGGAAAAAACATATAGCTTTGATGACATTAAAAAGAATAACAGCACGGAAAGCCTCCATGACTACTTTTGAACTTAACGCTTTGTGCGCGTGTCGTCTCTGACCAATAGCTGAACGACCTCAGGGCGCGTGGCTTTGTTGACAGATTTTGGTCCGCTTACTAAAATGTACAGTGTGAAAGCGAACCGCACCAAAATGAAAAAATAAAAAAAACATTTGGTTCGGACCAAAGCAAGTGAACTATCGAACTATCCTGGTCTGAATACACCCTTAGAGATTTGTACACCAGCAGCAATGCTGCCACTGTCGCCACAGGCTTGCTCATTGGGGATAGATTAGGGATAAAATTAGCTCATGTTTTAAGTCGTTCAAATTCTGTAAAGCTGCTTTGCGACAAGTTTTATTGTTAAAAGCGCTATACAAATAAACTTGACTTGACTTTAAAGTCAATTCTGTAGCTTACTGGAAGCCAGTGAAGGGACCTTAGAATTGGAGTAATGTGCTCTGTTCTTTTTGTTTGTGTGAGAACCCTAGCCTCTGCATTTTGAGGCCAAGTTTACATTAGACCGTATCTGTCTCGTTTTCTTCACGGATGCACTGTCCGTTTACATTAAAATGCCTGGAAACGCTGGGAAACGGGAATCCGCCAGGATCCACGTATTCAATCCAGATCGTGTCTGATCCGGTGCTGTGTAAACATTGAGAATACGCAGATACGCTGTGCTGAGCTCTAGCTGGCGTCGTCATTGGACAACGTCACTGTGACATCCACCTTCCTGATTCGCTGGCGTTGGTCATGTGACGCGACTGCTGAAAAATGGCGCGGACTTCCGCCTTGTATCACCTTTCATTAAAGAGTATAAAAGTATGCAAATACTGATGCAAATACTGCCCATTGTGTAGTTATGATGGTTTTTAGGCTTGCCATCCTTCCACTTGCAAGTGGTAAGTGACTTGCGCACAGCGGCTCAGTCCCGAATCACTGCTCGTGCACTTCACTCGCGTGCTCTGTGAGCTGCGCAGGGCCGGAGTGCGCACCCTCCAGAGGGCACTCGCTGTTCAGGGCGGAGTGATTTGGAGCGCAGCTGCTGAGGAGGAAGCGATGAGCCGCACTGACACATTTCAACTTGCGTGCCGAATTTAGTCATGTGATTAGCGTATCCGTGTATTGGCGTTGCTGTGTGCACGCTAATCGTTTTTAAAAACGTTAATCTGTTGATCCGCTGATACGGTCTAATGTAAACCCCGCCTGAATCACCTGAAGTCATTTGATGGTCTTTTCACAGGCCTGCCAAAAAAGGCCATTGCAGTAGAGATGAAGACATGTATAAGTTTTTCCAGATCATTTTTTGACATAAGTCCTCTTAGTTTGGAAATGTTTTTTAGGTGATAAAATGCCGATTTAGTGATTGCTTTCATGTGACTGTCAAAGTTTAACGCGCTGTCAATGAAAACACCAAGATTTTTAACCATATCTTTTGTTTTAATCCCCCTTTTTTTAACCATATCTTTTGTTTTAATCCCCTTTGTGTCAAGACTGTAAAAGTTAAGTGAAGTTTAAAACATGTTAACATGCATAATACTGTTAGCATGCGTTTCCATATGTTTTCCCAATAACTAATATTAGCTTGCCTGCTTTTGTTGTGGAAACTCTCAAAACTTAAACTCTCCCAAGCAAAAATGATTCAAAGTCAAAGAGGTTGCAGAAAAGTTTCGACCTTTATTAAATCATTTAGCACAGGCCGAGTTCGGTCTGTAGAGTGAACCGACTCAAAATCACAAAGTTCTCATTTTATACAGTTTCAAAATAACACAGGGTATACACATAATCTCATTGGTTAACATGCCACGTCATACCACTTCAACATTTTTTATTGGGCGGTACATCTCATATTTTGTATCAACCAAACCAAATTTTCAAGTATGAACGGTCCATTCAGAAAGAATCAAAACATATGATAAGAAGTGATACGTCGTGAACAACACAGCATTCAGAGCGTACAATACATGATTCAAAATGACTGGAGCCAAATCAGTACAAGCTTAAGATTGATACAGGTTGCAGGTGCAGAATGAGCACAACACTCGATAGAGTACAATCGTGGCCTTGGCCAGTCTAACATAGGATTAAAAAAAAATGATGCACATTGCATCTGTGGAGTTTGTGCTGGAACAATACCAGGGTTTTCCACTTTTCAAAAATAAAAGGGTAGTAGCAGGGGTTTGGGGGCTGCCTAGGCCCTCTTGAACCTGACGGACTTTGGGCTTTTTTTTTTACAGTGAAACTGGCCAATAAATGGATAGGAAATGCTAAATCATTGTTAAAATCCATCCATTCATTATCTGTAGCTGCTTATCCTGTTCTACAGGGTTGCAGGCAAGCTGAAGCCTATCCCAGCTGACTATGGGTGAGAGGTGGGGTACACCCTGGACAAGTTGCCAGGTCATCACAGGGCTGACACAGAGACAAACAACCATTCACATTCACACCTACAGTCAATTTAGAGTCACCAATTAACCTAACCTGCATGTCTTTGGACTGTGGGGGAGACCGGAGCACCCGGAGGAAACCCACGCGGACACGGGGAGAACATGCAAACTCCGCACAGAAAGGTCCTTGCCGGCCGCTGGGCTCGAACCCAGGACCTTCTTGCTGTGAGGCGACAGTGCTAACCACTACACCACTGTGCCACTCCCATTGTTAAAATCATTTTACAAAAAATTAACACATTCTTACTGTACATATCATCTGATGGACGATGGCCAAAGATAGAACTTTTGATACAAGGTGTTTTATTGGGTCCGGTTTCCCAAAGTAGCAGCAGATATTTAACACAAAATAAATTATAATAATAAAATAAAAGTTCAAGTAATTATTAAAAAAAATACTTTGTCTACAAAACAGAATACTATGTTTGCACCGCCTGATTACATGACTGCTACATAACAGACAGTGCCTATGACCCAACTAATCCACCTCCCTTCAGAGGGCTAGATATAGTGGCCTGTCCCCACCCACTGGAAGATCCCAATTACTTTTCTATTACCAACATCGCATAAACCATACATCACAATTTCAGGTCTAAGTGCATGCCGATAATCTCTATAATTCATAAACAAAATACCCAATTACAATAAATGCATACATTTTTTTACAACACACATAACAGGGTTTCCCATACATAGACCATTGTGTGGCGCAGCACCACACAATGGATTCCTATCGCCACACAATTAGACTCGCGATTTTGAAAAAAAAAAAATTCCGTTGCGTTCTGTTCATTCATAGTGCTATTTCTTCTCGTTCGTGCGCGCGTGCACACACCCACAGAGAGAGACGGAGAGGCGTGTCCACAGGCCTGCCGTTGCGCATATACCCGGACTGCAAGTAGGCCTGTTAGGCTAATTAAAAATAACGCAGCCTTCCCGATTCGCCTTCCGACCCCTTATTTTAAAAGGTAGCCTACGTCGTGCTCGTGATGAGCTTTATCATAGCCTTCTTGGCTTACAGGAAACGGACATCCCTGAGTCAGGCTATAAACCAATTTTGATCCATACAGTAGCAGCTTGACGCGAGGAACCGGCCTTATTGCATTATCCCGTTTATCCTGCTTCAGCATTCATGCAAGTTATTAATAATGGCTTGACATTCACAATAAATAAGGATTTCCCACTAGCCTAAATAAAATGTTGTTATACTCGCGGGGATGCCTAATTGATGCTATCTGAAGCATAAAATCTGAATATTTTAAGAAACATCTTTATTAGCTTTATTGGCGAAGTAGAATTGTGAGCGGGATTTCTCGGGATTTCTCATAGGGTAAGCACATAGAAATTCGGTATTCCTTTGTATATATTTTTGATGTAATGGAAGTTTTTAGCGCTTTGATGATGAAGAAAATGTACTTTTTTTATCCATAGATTAAAACAGACCTCAGGAACAGGCTCCTAGGGGAACACCTAGCAGCCTGCTTACGAATCTCCATAAATGGTCCCGAACCCAATGACTTCCCTTACGATAGGGCACTTGAGTTTTTTTTTCAGGAAGCCATGCAGAATTAAATGTTCTGACAGGGCATGCAGGCTTTGCACCAATCAGGGTAATGCTTTTTCATTATTGTTAGTTGCCTTGGTGTTACCTTAAGTGGTTTCTTACATCTAATTATGATATTTTATTATTATTTTGTTGTTGCATTATACTATTTATTTCATTTTAGTATTGGTTGAGGTAAGTGTTGAGTTCAATATTTAAAATAAAAACCTCCAGCTTGTTTTTTGCAATTTATTCCTTGAATGTCAACTAAAGAATGATTGAAAGATTGCCACCAAAAAGGCAAAAAACTAAACTTTAACTTCAATTTTGGTGAGTAATTTTCATAAATTTAAAAGACAGGTTTTCCACCAACATCAAGCCCAGTAAACTAATGGCCTGCCCTGTAATGTAAAGTTGGGTCGAGGAATGAAACCAGGCAGGGTTCTGGTAAAAATTGTTTTAGCTGTCTTCTCTTAAAGAACTTAAAAGAATTTAGATCGAACTGAATAATCTCAAAATGTTTCTTGTAGCTTTAAAATAGTCTCAGCAGGTGACTCTGAAGAAAAATACTGTGTGTTTGAACACCGCCCGCTGTAAACACTTTGCATACACCCCAATGACCAACTCCACCGACCGCCACGACACCACCGCGCACGATTCCCTCATCGGCACAGTGGAACACCACAAATTGCTACCTGGTCTGTGGGAAACACTGCATAATTAATGTTAATTGGGTGAAACCACTACAATCCATGCATGAGCTGGTGCGCATGCCCGAGACTGGCACTACAAAGCCACCCCGGCCTCCGTAATTCAGGTCCTTTGACCCAGGAACCCGGATGTCCAGCAGTAAACAACCACAGTGAAGCAACGGGAAAATGCAGCTCTCGCCTACACAATCACAGATACGTAAAATAAAAGACCTGAACTTAACTAATGTGTGTGTGCGCGCTGTTATATGATTACTGTAACTGTGTATGGTCAGAAAAGACGATAGATAAGCATAACCGTTGCACAAAAACGCTACAAACAACCTACGTGTGCACCGCAAAGTTATTTAGCTGCTGGCTAGCTGCAGCTTGTAGCTTCCAACGTTACTGTGTGTCAGTATAGTGTAATGTGGTGCGGTGTAGTGTAACTAGGGATGTTAACCGATGACCGTTTGACCGGTGGTTGACCGAATCAATGTCAACCGGTTAATTTTTTTTTGGTTGTCGGTTAAAAAAAAAATCAATCGTTTTGAAGCTGCCGATTTTGGAGCGGAGAACGTGGAATTGTGTGTTGTAAACGCTTGGGGCATGCCATGCGGTGTAAGGACGACAGCTGACAAATCAGAAACACCCATTCAGTCATGTTCCGCCCTCCCGCCCCAGTTAAAGACAGCTGACAAATCAGAAACACCCATTCAGTCATGTCCCGCCCCAGTTGAACACAGCTGCCACTTGGCGAGAGAAAAGTGTGTAGACACAGGCTTTTTAGCTTACAAATTACTATTCTGTTGTTTTTTTTAATTATTATTATTATTAGAAGGTACATTGAGTTTAGTCCTGCCTTGGCCAGTGCATTCTGAAAGTATGTTTCGGTCTGTAGCCAACAATGCATGTTATTGCAGATCATATCTCTCCACACAAACTAAAGGCGCAGATGCCGACTTTTTCACGGCTGAATCGTGCAGATCCGATTTTTTTTTTTTTTTTTTTTTTTTTTTTTTAGGGGGGGCGTTGGAGTGTCTGAATAATTTCATCAGAGTAAATTCTGTATTAAAATTACTAAATGTAACGTGCACAGCTTTCTGATTTACTGTTTTCTTCTCATACTTCCTGTGTTTCATGGACTGTAACGGCATTTGCTTATGTAGTAATTTTAATACAGAATTTACTCTGATGAAATTATTCAGACACTCCAACGCCCCCCCCCCCCCCCCCCCAAAAAAAATCGGATCTGCACGATTCAGCCGTGAAAAAGGCGGCATCTGCCAAAAGGCGTGCCGTTTGCATCCCTGTTTAAACTCATAGGTTAACCGACTTTAACCGGCTAATGAGGCTCGGTGGTCGGTCAAGATTTTTTTTTTAGTTTTCGCCATCCCTAAAGGCCTCTGCATGCTCTTGCGACAAGGCTTTCGCAGATAGCTTTTCGCAGACAGTTGTAATTTATCGTTGAGCGGGGAGTAATAGGCGTGCGCGATGTTATTCACCGCCACAACGCAAGGGGGTGCCAAGTTGCGAAATCGCTAGGAGTAGTTGGTGGGTGTGGTTAGTGGAGTGTTTATCCTCCGGTTACTTATAATGACTAGAACTGGAGTCGTATAGATGTACGTACTTCCTCACTTCCTCGATCAACTGCTCTTCGTGCTGCTCCATCTTCGCTCGTGTTTTTAAAAATGGCGGTCGTGAAAACAAACCAAACCGGGAAAGTAGGGAAGCGGAAGTGCGTGTACAGCGGATGTAGAGTGGACCAATCAGAGCCCTCTTGTCTGCGACGCTGTCTGCGAGGCTTCTGCGGTGGTCACAATTTTTGGGAGGTGCGCGCAGAGCGTCTGCGAAGGTGGGGGGGCTACGCAGACGCTATCTGCGAGGACTGCATTGTCAGCATAAATTGGCCTTTAGTGTAACGCAGGGATAGACCTCAATCTGCAGAGCTCTGTGTCACAATCTGTATGCAGCCGGCCGGATGTTTTTCTATTGCAATCGCATGGCCACTTCAGGTAGCTCCGTTTAATGGTCTTCTGTGTGTTAAATAGTTACAAGATTATAATAAAGTGAATGCTTTATGATTTATTTGGTGTATGCTGGGCGGCACGGTGGTGTAGTGGTTAGCGCTGTCGCCTCACAGCAAGAAGGTCCGGGTTTGAGCCCCGTGGCCGGCGAGGGCCTTTCTGTGCGGAGTTTGCATGTTCTCCCCGTGTCCGCGTGGGTTTCCTCCGGGTGCTCCGGTTTCCCCCACAGTCCAAAGACATGCAGGTTAGGTTAACTGGTGACTCTAAATTGACCGTAGGTGTGAATGTGAGTGTGAATGGTTGTCTGTGTCTATGTGTCAGCCCTGTGATGACCTGGCGACTTGTCCAGGGTGTACCCCGCCTTTCGCCCGTAGTCAGCTGGGATAGGCTCCAGCTTGCCTGCGACCCTGTACGACAGGATAAAGTGGCTAGAGATAATGAGATGAGATGGTGTATGCTGATGAAGTTACGTTTTGTTTTTTGGCCAAGGGAAGGGTGGCGGGCCAGAATTATAACATGGCGGTGTGCCACTTTAAAAGCGCCCATGGAGAACACTGAATACCTGATTCAGAATAACTTGATAAAAATGTATTCCATTAGCCTGCAAAACACTCCAGAATGAACAATTGCTTAATTCAACATGGCCTTGGCTCATTCATTACAACATATGACAACGCTGCAAGCACTGGAATTAGGATAATACACTTTTTGAATAGGCCTGTGATTTAGCAGAAAACAACCATTCAGTATAAGCAATCTCAACATCTTTACTGTATTTCATTGTAATTATGATCATTCATAAATCAATTTATTATTACTTTTAATCGAATCAACTTCATTTACTCTGTACTGAAAATCAACATGACTGGCTTTGAATCGAAATACAATCATCATAAACCACATTACTGCTTATGTGATTGCATCAAGGTGTGTGTGGTTACATATGAATCAAAATACAATCATCATTAACCAAATTATTGCTTGTATGATGACATCAAGGCATGTGCGCATGGTTACATATGTGTGTGGTTACATTTAAGGATATAAAATCACCACACTATAAATGACCATGTACTCTGTGTGTTGGACCATAAATCAGGGAATTCAAGGACATGAAATTAATTATACATTCTTATAGTTGCACAGCAGCACCAGTACACTGAACCCAGCCTGCCTATATTTTGTAACATCTGTTCGAAGTAGCTGTATGCATCTAATTATAAACTCAATAAAAATGTTAGCTTTTTTTTTTCCTGGCTCTTGAATGAGGTATGTGAACTAAAGGCCTCTGCATGCTCTTGCGACAAGGCTTTCGCAGATAGCTTTTCGCAGACAGTTGTAATTTATCGTTGAGCGGGGAGTAATAGGCGTGCGCGATGTTATTCACCGCTACAACGCAAGGGGGCGCGAAGTTGCGAAATCGCTAGGAGTAGTTGGTGGGTGTGGTTAGTGGAGTGTTTATCCTCCGGTTACTTATAATGACTAGAACTGGAGTCGTATAGATGTACGTACTTCCTCACTTCCTCGATCAACCGCTCTTCGTGCTGCTCCATCTTCGCTCGTGTTTTTAAAAATGGCGGTAGTGAAAACAAACCAAACCGGGAAAGTAGGGAAGCGGAAGTGCGTGTACAGCGGATGTAGAGTGGACCAATCAGAGCCCTCTTGTCTGCGACGCTGTCTGCGAGGCTTCTGCGGTGGTCACAATTTTTGGGAGGTGCGCGCAGAGAGTCTGCGAAGGGGGGGCTACGCAGACGCTATCTGCGACACCGTCTGCGAAGACTGCGTTGTCAGCATAAATTGGCCTTAAATTTTCAACATGGTTAAATGCTGTAACAAATGGTACAGATGAAAAAGAGCTTGAAAAACCATTTAAAATGATACCAAGATCAAGTTTATAAGTTGAGTAATACCAAAACACGCCATTTGAGACTTGGGTTAAATGCCATTATTTCTTTTGTCATTGTTTTCCATTGGTATCCAGTGGTTTTGCCCCCAGTGTATTAGTCCCATGGGTTTGTGGTTTAGCCCCCAGCGTTTTAGCCCCATCACTGAATGTAACTAAATTTGATGATAATTTTGCCTTCTAAGACACCAATAACAGAAAGTTATCAGTTTTTAGAGTTAAGGATCAAGGACTATTGCTTGTTTTTATTTAACATCTGATATATGACATGATTGAACATGCTAAAGACAAGAGGAATTCAAACTCACTCCAAATTATTGCCAGAAATTATTCACGTCAAACGGTACTAAAGATGAGAATTCGACATCATGCCAAATTATTACCAGCGAAATCCAGTCAGAAACTTCAGGTTCAAACTTTCCTTTAAAAAAGCTCTGTTCTCTTTAAATCTAGAATGATCAGTCATAGACACGTTTGATCAACTTTATTCACGTTTAAACATGGGGCTAAACTATGTGAAGATGGGGCTAATACACTGAGAGCTAAACCACCAGGTACCGCCCCATGTGATTTAGCCCCAGGTTTAAATGTGGATAAAGTTGATCAAACGTGTGTCTATGATAGTAATGCTTTGTGAACAGTGAGCTTACCTGATCACCACTTCATGTCTTGCATATCTAACGAGGTGGATGTGATGTCAGATGCAACCCAGCAATTAGATGATTGATTGATTGATTGATTGATTATACATAATTTGTAATTATAGCTACGGATTGGTATCAGTCTGTTTTAAATAGTTGATTTGTAATGTCTACATGTAACTCTCTGTTCCATCCAATATTTGCATGATTAGTTTCATTTCATTTTTTATTCTGTGCAGTAGAATGTATTTGTTTATTTATTTGTTATTGCTGATCTGGAACAGTATATGAGGGTTCACATGTCTCTGGGCAACAGGAAATGACTTTACTTTTGTGGACCCTGACCCACATGCTGTCTCCATCTCTATGGCAACCAGAATTGTTCTGTCATTTTGGAATATACAATTTGTTTTCTTCTCTATTGTGCATGTATTGTCCATGTATTTTCTGTTTGGTTGAATTAATAATAATAATAATAATTTTTAAATTTTATATATATATAATTTTATAACACTTATAAAATTATTTTATTATTATAATTTTATTCATAATAATAAAAATTATCTGCAGTAATCTTCCTGAATATATCCATGATGATAAAATGTATTAAGTACTGTACTATATGATTAAAACACAAACACCCCTACAAAAATCAACCACTCGCACACACTTGACACAAACACACACACACATGGCACTTTGCACAGACATGTAAAACCTGTGAAAATGATCCCACATTATCAGTACAGGTGAAATGTCCATCCACAACCTTTAACATGATGATTGGTACAGTTCACTGCTGCACATGTAGGCATTTTTCTTGCAATTTTCTCAACAATTAGATGAATAACATGTCCAGTTTGTGGGGGTTTTTTTCTCAACAATTCTCTACTTTCACATACCCATAATGCCTTGCACCTCAGGAGGTAACCAGGCACCATATTTCTTTACTTAGTCAGATAACCTCAGTCATTTCTTCGACTTCACATGGGGAAAAACGACTTTTGCTGTGCACCAACTTGTTCAAATAACTGTAAAAGGAATCCTGATTTAAAGTGACACGGGTCGATGTGCTGGTTCAGGAGTCATTTAATCCACTCCCCTTTCTGAATTGTTTGAGCTGATGCCCATCCCCATAGCTGGTATGCATCACCTTGTTTCAGTACATTTTATTTCCTAATGCGGGGTGTCCTAACCATGTGCTAGTCTGTTTACAAACCGCTAGGCAGCCAGTTCAGAAAAGTCATGTGAGGTCATGTGCAGGTCAGAGGTCGTGACCACAGAGCCAGAGCAAACATGGCGGATCGCCCAGATCGAATGAAGGCTCCTAAATCGAGACAAAAAATGGTGATTTTAAGGAAGTGTCTGACATTGTCAGAGGCAAAACGCACCAGAAGAGAGAGAGGAAAAAACATGGATACCTACCGATTCCGCCATCTTTGTCGCGACCTTGCTCATTATAATATTATAATGAGGATAAACTTCGGCTGTTTCCGTGCCCAAGTGTAAACATTAGCCCGCAGTGGTTTTTTTCAGCTCATTCTCCTTCACAGGCATGAGGCAGCAGGGAATACAGCATGTGATTCAAGTACCTAGGGGTTATTCCAGCTCCACAGGGTACCATTCCTCTTTTTAATACATCAGCCGGTGTCACTTTAAAGTTTTATAGAATACCTAAAGAAGCTAAGCGTCAAAAAGCGTGGTTAGACAGAATTCGCGGTCAAAATTTTACACCGACAGACAACACACGACTGTGTTCTACACACTTCAGTGGTGGATTAAAGTCTGATGATCCAAGTCACGAAGCCTACAACCCCTCTGTCTTTGTGTTTAGTCATAAAAAGTGCAACAACCGAAAAACAAGGACAAGTCAAAGAACTGAAAAAGACAACTTTATCGAAGGATCAACTTCCAAAACAAAGCACAAACGATGCAGTGTAAGTAAGCTTACATGTACTTCCCCTTTGAGTGTTTATGTAGGTAGATCGAGTATACAGTGGTGTTTGAAAGTCTGTGAACCCTTTAGAATTTTCTATAATTATGCATAAATATGACCTAAAACATCATTAGATTTTCACACAAGTCCTAAAAGTAGATAAAGAGAACCCAGTTAAACAAATGAGACAAAAATATTATACTTGGTCATTTATTTATTGAGGAAAATGATCCAATATTACATATGTGAGTGGCAAAAGTATGTGAACCTCTAGGATTAGCAATTCATCTGAAGGTGAAATTAAAGTCAGGTGTTTTCAATCAATGGGATGACAATCAGGTGTGAGTGGGCACCCTGTTTTATTTAAAGAACAGGGATCTATCAAAGTCTGATCTTCACAACACATGTTTGTGGAAGTGTATCATGGCACGAACAAAGGAGATTTCTGAGGACCTCAGGAAAAGCATTGTTGATGCTCATCAGACTGGAAAAGATTACAAAACCATCTCTAAAGAGTTTGGACTCCACCAATCCACAGTCAGACAGATTGTGTACAAATGAAGGAAATTCAAGACCATTGTTACCCTCCCCAGGAGTGGTGGACCAACAAAGATCACTCCAAGAGCAAGGCATGTAATAGTAGTCGGCAAGGCCACAAAGGACCCGAAGGTAACTTCTAAACAACTGAAGGCCTCTCTCACATTGGCTAATGTTAATGTTCATGAGTCCACCATCAGGAGAACACTGAACAACAATGGTGTGCATGGCAGAGTTGCAAGGAGAAAGCCACTGCTCTCCAAAAAGAACATTGCTGCTCGTCTGCAGTTTGCTAAAGATCACATGGACAAGCCAGAAGGCTATTGGAAAAATGTTTTGTTGACGGATGAGACCAAAATAGAACTTTTTGGTTTAAATGAGAAGCATTATGTTTGGAGAAAGGAAAACACTGCATTCCAGCATAAGAACCTTATCCCATCTGTGAAACATGGTGGTGGTAGTATCATGGTTTGGGCCTGTTTTGCTGCATCTGGGCCAGGATGGCTTGCTATCATTGATGGAACAATGAATTCTGAATTATACCAGCAAATTATAAAGGAAAACGTCAGGACATACTGAAAGCAAAGGTTCACATACTTTTGCCATTCACAGATATGTAATATTGGATCATTATCCTCAATAAGTAAATGACCAAGTATAATATTTTTGTCTCATTTGTTTAACTGAGTTCTCTTTATCTACTTTTAGGGCTTGTGTGAAAATCTGACGATGTTTTAGGTCATATTTATGTTGAAATATTGAAAATTCTAAAGGGTTCACAAACCTTTCAAACACCACTGTAGTATTTTACTCTGTAGTCCTAACAGGAGCTTGTATTTTTTATATTTTCAGGTATCAGGAGAATATAAAGGCCGTCCGAGAAATGTAGTCGATTCATTAGAAGATCATGAAGTTTGGGGAACCTGTAGAACATCAACTCAAAGAACATGATTACTGTAAGCCCCAGATTGATCCTAAGTCACTAGATTTGAATGAAGAGATTCTCCAACAGTTGATTTCCCTGCAGAGCAGAGTCCCTGAACTCGAAGAAGAAAATGAAAGCTGTGTTCAGAGCGTCTTTTACTGGATAACTTGGGTGGGGTTTACATTAGACCGTATCAGCGGATCATCAGATTAACGTTTTTAAAACGATTCGTGTGCACACAGTAACGCCAATACACGATTCGCGTGCACACAGCAACGCCAATACACGGATACGCTCGGCTCCGCAGGCATCCTGCGCTCCAAATCACTCCGCCCTGAACAGCGAGTGCCCTCTGGAGGGTGCGCACTCCGGCCCTGCGCAGCTCACAGGGCGCGCGAGTGAAGCGCACGAGCAGTGATTCGGGACTGAGCCGCTGTGTGTGTGATCCCAGTGCATATCGGGCATGCGCGTCACTTACCACTTGCAAGTGGAAGGATGGCAAGCCTAAAGACAATCATAACTACACAATGGGCAGTATTTGCATCAGTATTTGCAGTATTTTCATACTTTTATACTCTTTAATGAAAGGTGATACAAGGCGGAAGTCCGCACCGTTTTTCAGCAGTCGCGTCACATGACCAACGCCAGCGAATCAGGAAGGTGGATGTCACAGTGACGTTGTCCAATGACGACGCCAGCTAGAGCTCAGCACAGCGTATCCGCGTATTCTCAATGTTTACACAGCACCGGACCAGACACGATCTGGATTAAATACGTGGACCCTGGCGGATTCCCGTTTCCCAGCGTTTCCAGGCGTTTTAATGTAAACGGACAGTGCATCCGCGAAGAAAACGAGACAGATACGGTCTAACGTAAGCTTGGCCTTAAAGCTTGGTGCCGAAAAGTTCCAATTCTGGACTGGCTTCCCAAACTTATGCTACTTTCAGGGTATTGTATGATTATCTGAATGCTGTTGGACTACAAAAGAAGAAAGTCTGGAAAGGTTCAGAAATGGCTTCCAGTCTTTCAAACGAAACGGGCAATAAAAGAGGACCATTATCAAAGCTCACATTAGAAGAAGCGCTATTTATGGTAATTGTGAGACTGAGAGTTGGACTGACACTGACTGATCTTGCACAAAGGTTTAGTGTCAGTGAATCAAGTGTCAGCAAAATTTTCTCTGCATGGATAAACCTGTTGTCTTTCCACCTGAAAGACTTGTGCCAAATGCCTGACTATGAGGAACATGGAAAAGCCAAACAGTTCTCTTACTTCCCAGACCTCAGAGTTGTAGTGGACTGTACGGAGATATTTATGCAGAAGCCCTCATCTTTAAAAGCCTGCAAAGAAATACACTCCAACTACAAGGGTCACACAACATTCAAGTTTCTAGTGGCAATCAATGCTCATGGAGCCATTGTTTGTTTCTCGAGCTTGGGGAGGGAAGATTTCTGACAAACACATCACAGCCAATAGTGCTGACTTCCTTGCCACCCTAAAGGCAGGGGAGGAATTGATGGCAGCCCGGGGATTTGACATAAATGAAGTGATGCAAGAGAAAGGAGTGAAAGTAACCATCCCAGACTTCAAAGGAACTGTGAGATCATAGCAGAAAGAGAAAGAGGGAAAATGTTCTGAGAAAATTGCAGAAGCATGAATTCATGTAGAGAGAGTTATTCAACATATCAAAACTTTTCAGATCTTATCCAAACAGATTCCACTGACAATGGCTCATTTGGGGGAACAAATTTTTATTGTATGTGCATATCTTGTAAAATTTCAAGCACCTATATTAAGACGGTGAGTTAAAAATGACTGGTATTATAATTTTTATTTGTGAGTTCAACAATGTGAAATTTGATTTTATAAATTAAATAAAACCACTCTGCAATTATTATTGCATTAACAATGACTGTAGATTTCAGTCTTAATTTTGGGCACTGCTTAGTGAGTGCTTTGTTAACTTTTTGTGCTACACCGTAGCATTTAAATAATCACTCCTGTCTTAGTGAGGACAGAGTAGAATAATCATAATTAATTCCTAGTTTACCAATAGCCCCCAAGCATAACTACATCACTTGTTTATCGCAATGCATTATGGGGGATAGCTAGGGTTGGTAGTTGGTAGTTAATTTTACGTGAGCGTGATGTGTGAGGAGCAATTTTGTCGTGTTCGGTCATGGAAGACAGTGAAATTGGTGATTTAAAGAGGTGGATAACATGTCGAGAGTTTACAGCAGGAAAATCTGAATTCAAATCAAGCTTGGTGAGAAGGTAAGACATAAGTGACAAGAATTCGTACAACTTAGAGATTGACCGAGTCTACCACACTGTACAACAACAACATCAAATCTCAATGTCTTAACAAAACATTTATAAATGAGTGATTAGTTAAATAGAACTTGATATTAGGAAACACTACAAAAAAAATCTTTGGAAACCCAATGATCTGTCGTGCCATGTTCAGTATAAATGCATTTACTTCAATAAATGCTACTAGTGAGGTACACTGAACATTATATATACTCAAAAGAGAACCCTTCGTGGTTTGGGAGTTTTATCGGTCCGACAGGCTTGTTCGGCTGCCGAGTGCTTCGGTACATTGAGAGGCAAAGGCTGAAGAAAGCTGCTTTGTTTCACAGGCTTTGGAATATCGCTAGTTTCAGACGATGAACAGTGTCGATTGTTATAATCATCTATAACCGAATGCCATTCCGCAGACCATGGAAATATTGCTGGGTCACAGTTTAGGTACGTCTTTTTCCCACCAGAGAAATGTAAGCTACAAACACTTATCCATTTCAATTCAGTTTGAAGGTTTTTGTTGTGGATTAAACTTATCCATTTCTTTCTTCTCGACTAGCAGCTGATAAAAGCTCAAATTAGGTGTCCTCTTTGTTGTGGAGACACAGTTGGGCACACAGCAATTCACTTTAAGCATGGTTGAAACCGGTTAGACAGGACAATGCAGTGTTGAGCAAAGGTGAAAGTAAACAATATAGCGGAGCTGAGCCCGGGTATTGCCCATAATGCATTGCGGTAAATAAGCGATGATGTAGTCATGGGTTAGGGTTATTCTTTCGAGTCTGTATTTAACTCTGGGATAAAGGTTGTTTTACAATCAGGGTACAAAGTTTGTGTCACAGGGGTCCAAAATTCAAATAAAAAAAAAAACAACTATCAAATCTGCACTTTTGGAAATTAATACACATATGAACATAGGCATGTGTAATAGTTTGTATTATTACAAGATTAAGCCCATGTTTACATTAGACCGTATCAGCAGATCATCAGATTAACGTTTTTAAAACGATTAGTGTGCATACAGCAACACCAATACACGATTTGCGTGCACACAACAATACCAATACACGGATACGCTCGGCTCCGCAGGCATCCTGCGCTCCAAATCACTCCGCCCTGAACAGCGAGTGCCCTCTGGAGGGTGCGCACTCCGGCCCTGCGCAGCTCACAGAGCGCGCGAGTGAAGCACACTAGCAGTGTTTTCGGGACTGAGCCGCTGTGTGTGTGATCCCAGCGCACATCACTTAACACTTGCAAGTGGAAGGATGGCAAGCCTAAAGACAATCATAACTACACAATGGGCAGTATTTGCATCAGTATTTGCAGCATTTTCATACTTTTATACTCTTTAATGAAAGGTGATACAAGGCGGAAGTCCGCGCCGTTTTTCAGCAGTCGCGTCACATGACCAACGCCAGCGAATCAGGAAGGTGGATGTCACAGTGACGTTGTCCAATGAGGACGCCAGCTAGAGCTCAGCACAGCGTATTCGCGTATCTCAATGTTTACACAGCACCGGACCAGATACGATCTAGATTGAATACGTGGATGCTGGTGGATTCCCGTTTCCCGGCGTTTCCAGGTGGTTTAATGTAAACGGACAGTGCATCCGCGAAGAAAACGAGACAGATACGGTCTAATGTAAACGTAGCCTTAGGCCAAGTTTACATTAGACCGTATCTGTCTCGTTTTCTTCGCGGATGCACTGTCCGTTTACATTAAAACGCCTGGAAACGCCGGGAAACGGGAATCCGCCAGCATCCACGTATTCAATCCAGATCGTGTCTGGTCCGGTGCTGTGTAAACATTCAGAATACGCGGATACGCTGTGCTGAGCTCTAGCTGGCGTCTCATTGGACAACGTCACTGTGACATCCACCTTCCTGATTCGCTGGCGTTGGTCATGTGACACGACTGCTGAAAAACGGCGCGGACTTCCGCCTTGTATCACCTTTCATTAAAGAGTATAAAAGTATGAAAATGCTGCAAATACTGATGCAAATACTGCCCATTGTGTAGTTATGATTGTCTTTAGGCTTGCCATCCTTTCACTTGCAAGTGGTAAGTGATATGCGCTGGGATCACACACACAGCGGCTCAGTCCCGAATCGTGGCTTGTGCACTTCACTCGTGCGCTGTGTGAGCTGCGCAGGGCCGGAGGGCGCACCCTCCAGAGGGCACTCGCTGTTCAGGGCGGAGTGATTTGGAGCGCAGGATGCCTGCAGAGCCGAGCGTATCCGTGTATTGGTATTGCTGTGTGCACACACATCGTGTATTGGTGTTGCTGTGTGCACACTAATCGTTTTAAAAACGTTAATCTGATGATCCGCTGATACCGTCTAATGTAAACATGGGCTAAGTGTAGCTTTAAGCAGCGCTGGGAGAAACAAATGAAGTGATTCTCAGAGAGGACTTTTTTTTTTTTTTTTTTGACAATTCAGAATCCACTACTTCCATAGTGCTTTTAAATATAAGGCTGTAAGCTTTGTGTTAGTTGTCTCTAATATTTATGTCTCAATATCTTGACCACATTTTAGGATGAAAATAATCATTTTAGATATGTTATTTTATACTGAAAAATTCGCTGTCTCGGAGAGGATTTTTTTTTTTTTTACACAATTACATACTAATTTGATCAAAATAGTCTGAAAACTTGCTGGCATTCAACATTAAAACTTAACTATGTTTCCAATGATATGGAACCAAATATTTGTGTTATGGTATAAAGAATGATGTAAGTGCATCCCTTTTGGAGCTACCTGTGGTCAAAAAAGCACTTTTTCTAAATGACACGAGTAATTTTGCTAAATATGACATATATTGCCATACATTCACCAAAAATAACATTATCACCAAATTTTTTTTGTATGGTAAATAGAGCTATCACAGGGCTACAATAAACAACCAAGTTTATTTAGTCAAGCCTTTTGATATTGAAGATATCAAAGCTTCTAATGTGTAATAATCAACAAGCTTCTAAGTGTTAAATGTGATTTTTAGCTTGCGTACCCTGATTGTAAAACAACCCATAAGCTAATTCTAACAACACAAGACCATAATAAAACTTCTCAAGTCTTGGCAAATTGAGGTTCCAGAAATCCTCATTATATTAAACTCTTCTCACCAACAAGTGTTTGCCATCTGAAGCTACAAAGTCAATCCAACTCCTGCTAGTGCAGAACAGTTGTTGCTGCATCTGATGATAATATTTATGATTCTCATTGATAATTAAAGATCCATCTACCTTTTTGATGATATGGAGTCTTTTTAAAGCTTCTAATGTTTCATTATGGTGTGGGTGGATTTTCTTGACTTCAATAAAACCACCATCATCTATCAGTCCATCGGGGGAAGCTCCTAGGAAGGGATGAGATTTGGAAATGAAGAAGCCACATTTGTGTACTTTGTTGTTTGTCATTTCCATGTATTGTTGAGTAATATTTTCTTTGGATTTGATGCCATCTCTCGTGTTCAGTTTCAGTTTTGCTGTTGTACCCTGGTATTTCACTTATTGCTTTGGTGGGACTTGTAGTTTCCTTCATGAGAGCACGCTTACATTGGGATGCAGTCATCCTGGGAGACCTTTCAATAAACCACTCTTTACTCTGTGACTGATCCCCTCATTGCCTCATCAGTTTGTTTGATATGCTCTTCTTGTACACTGAGTTTGTGAAGAATTGCATCAGCTTTTGAAATAATGTCATGTAGTGATGCTGGACTTGACTTGACTGGACTGACAATTTCTTTAAGGTTATTCACAGGCATGACATTTTCGATATCCACATTGAAGCTGTAAGCCAGGTGTAGGTCATCAGCAGGCATGACATCAGGCAGTTCTTGTGCAAGCAGTGTATTTACATCTTTGCTTTTTTGTGCAAATGGGTAATGTATGGGTGGCATTGGCTTTCCATGGTTGGCATAAAATATCTTTCATTAAGTTAATTTCACATTCATCAATCATTATTCCCCAATGGTTCCATAAAATTGTTCTGTTATGGAAGGGCATGGACGAAATTCCTTTGCAGGTGTTTTTTGACCAACTTTAGCTTTGTAGAGGTTAATGTCCTCCACAATGACGGGCTCAACCTTGGCACCTATATAAAAAGTGCAAAGTAGAAATTAGCTTTTATAAGTACAGCTATGTCTCGGTCATTTATATTGTATAAAATTGCTTTTACCTTTGGGATCAGACCAAGAACATGGCAGATCAGTGCAGGTAAGGTCAGGTGGAAAGTGCCGTTTGTCCTCTGCAACAATATCAAAGAGCACAAACATCAAGGCTCCAATGTGATTGCAATTACCTCTTAGTCTAAAAAAATATATTAATGCTCCGATTTAATAAAGTTACCTGGTAGTTTTCATCATTCAAATTTAAAAACAAAACAACAACATACCCAACAGTGCACGTACAGTAGAAATTAAAGCAGAAAACACTGGTTTGCTTGCAGCTGTTTCAAGTACCAAGTACATGACTTTCTTCATTGTCAGTTGAGAATGAGGGGTTGCAGCTTCCTCTAACAGCCCAAAGATTGTTGTAATCTGGTAGCATATGAGCTTTAGGAAAATCAGACTGAAGGAAATCAAAATCAACTTAAACAAGAAATTTGACAATTCGTCTGTGTTTACAGTACTTACTTGACTGAGTGAGTGAATTCCTTGCTTGTGTTCCCATGCACGAAGCGTTTTCTATTTTCTTACGGCTTTCTCGTCGTAACCAGCACCCAGCAAAAATGATTTCACTGTGGATTCTTCTATGATCAGTGTCAAGCTTTCTAAGCTCTTCTGCCAATTTTTTAACTTCTGCAGGTAAGTAATTGTTGGAACACCCATGTTAACAGATGAAGGCTGCTGACTGTTGCCCGAAGTAGAGATGTTCAAAGCGTTTGAGGCAATATTTACAATCGCTTTTTTTTTTTTACCAATAATTTCTTGAAGTCCACAGAAAATGCTTTGTAGATTTCTTTAAGCTTTGGTTTAGTTAGTTTAGACGCTTCTTTGAAGGTTTTAAGGAGACTTGAATTCAAAAGATTACTGCCCGTGTGTGACGCCATGTTGTTTTAGTTTGTTTATATTTTGGTTACCCCCAAGGTGCAAAACATTATGGGTAATGTGAAAGTGGTCAATTAGATGAATAACATGTCCAGTTTTGTGTAGCTTCCTAGGCAGAGATATGATCGTGACGATCCGATGTGTGTGGTAATATGGTGGCCAGATCGCTTCACCCTGACTGGCCAATGAGCTATCCAGATATTTTATGTAGAGATCAGTGAGGAGAACGCATGAGAAAACCACAAAATTACATTAAATGGCTTCAAACCACCAAGATAACAAAAAAAAGTTTCTCTGTGATTTATATTAAGACCTAACTTTAACCCACGCATGCATGTGCAAAGTAGTTTCCGGTGTTAGTCACTAAAGTGCAAACTACTCAAAAGAGGTGTGACCTGAAATGTAAAAATATTTTTTTGAGAGAGAGACTGACTGGTCTAATAAATTGTGTTATGTAAGAGTGAAGGGTTTTTTTTTTTTTTGAGAAGTTTTTGTGTGAAGCATTCAGGAATCCTATTGTAATCTCTGTCAGGATTATTTACATTCTTGGTCCATAGAACCAAATTTTGCAGGCAATAAAACTCATGTGGTCTTCATTCAAATTCCTTGAAATTTTCATTCATTTGCAGTTAAGTATACAAGCTAAAAGTCTATTGTAGTTTAAATAATGTTTTTTAGTCACTTTTTCAGCAAAAAGAATGATGATGATTTAAGACCCAAAAAACCAATGAGCTCACAATGACAGTGGTTGAAACTGGAGCGAAACAATTTGAAATTAAATCAGCGGTTATATTTCTTTTTTCTGGTGGTCTCATCAGTCAGAATACTCAGAATTCCACCAAACAAGCCAGTAGTTTTGACTTTTCTGGGAACAGCCCAACCTGCAAGAAGAAATCATAATCGTGGCTAGCAGAACCAAGATGGAACCAAGAACACAAATCGCGGAGATAGTCATGTACATAATGCATACATGCATGTGTTTGTGCTACCTGTATGTTCGGTTGTCTATTTGTGCATTTGCCAATTTTTTTTCTCTTCATTTCAGAGAGAATCCTGCAGGGGAGACATCTGCCATTGCCTCTTGCCCATCATCTAATTCTGCTTCGGAGGCTTCGCTGGGTGCATCTGTCCGCTCCTCTCTCCCAGCAGCCTGCAGCTCTTCTAACCTGTTAGGTCCTTTAGGCCTTTCCCCATCTACAAGGCAGAAGAGATCCAGAAGCAGTGGGAGGCCATCACCAACAAAGAATCCTTCAAAGAGGAGTGCACTCGCCCCACAGGAAGATAGATGGCATGATGACTCTGAGGAGGATGTGTGCCCCCCACAGTTTCCATTCTGTCCCAAGAGGAATCCTGGAGCTCAGTTGGATTTACATAAGTCCTATAGCCCCCTGAACATTTTCCAGCTGTATTTCTCACATAATGTACTTAAGACGCTGTGTACCAACACTAACAAGAATGCTGCCCGGAAGTATGCAGAGGGCTTAAAGATAAAGAGGCCGTGGACCGACGTGACTCCAGATGAGATGCTCAACTACTTTAGCCTTATTCTGTATCTTGGCCTGGTCAAGGTGTCCTCTGCAAGAGACCTGTGGAAGAGGGATGACCTTTACAGATTTCCCTTTCCTGCCAGCATCATGCCAGGCGATAGGTATGAAGCTATCACTGCATTTTTACATATGAGTGACCCAGCTGGTGACGTGGTGAATGATAAGCTCCGTGGTCAGCCTGGTTTTGATGGCCTTTTCCGCTTGAAGCCTCTCCTGGATGACATCCTCATGGCCTGCAGGACATACTACCACCCGCACCAAAACCTGGCAGTGGATGAGCGCATGGTAGCCACAAAGGCAAGGATCAGGATGAAGGAATATATGAAGTACAAGACCACAAAATGGGGTTACAAGCTGTTCGTCCTGGCTGACAGCCAGAGTGGTTACACATGCGACTTCTCAATCTATGAGGGAAAAGCGCAGTGTCTGAGTGACAGTAGGCTGAGCTTTGATGTGGTCGTCAACTTACTCAAGGTGCCCCGTCTTGGCACAGGGTACCATGTGTTTGTTGATAACTTCTATACGAGCACTGCACTCTTTAACCATCTCCACCAGCTGCGCTTCGGGGCCTGTGGGACTGTCCGGGAGAACTCTGTGGGGTTTCCACGTACGAAAGAGAATGCATTAACCAAGAAATCTGCTCGTGGGGAAATGCGCTGGATCCGGGAGAGCCCTCTGCTCTATGTGAAGTGGAAGGACACATGCGAAGTCATGATGTGCTCCACTATCCACAAAGCCAACAGCAGTGATTTTGTGCGTCGCCGTGTCCGGAACCCTGACGGAACCTGGACAAAGAAGTCGTTTCCTGTGCCTGAGCCGGTAAAGGAGTACAACAAGTACATGGGTGGGGTAGACCTCTCGGATGCTCTCATCAAGTACTTCTCTGTGGACCACAAGACTAGCCGGTGGTACATGAAACTGTTTCTGCACTTCATTGACATTGCAGTGGTGAACAGTTTCATCATCTACAAAGAAATGGCAGAGGTGAAGAAGCAGAAGCCCCTCAGCCAGAAGAAGTTCAGGATGGTGTTGTGTCGCCAGTTGGCTAAAGTGGGGAAGGAGCAGCCATCCACCTCCATGGAGCCACCTGTTAAGGCAACCACTGTTTCTTTGGCACCGAAGAAAGAAGGAAAGCTTTTTGCATGCTACCCTGCACCAGTCTGTGAGGTCTCCAGTGATCGGTCTGTCAGAGCCACCAAGGGGAGGAGAAAATGTGTGCAGTGCAAACTCTGCACCATTTACAAGTGTGAGGCTTGTGATGTGGCTCTGTGTATAATTCCAGACCGGATGTGCTTCACACAGTGGCATAAAGACAAGTACGTACGTAGTTGTAAATCTAACAGATCAGAATCAGAAAAATCGGAAAATCGCAAATCAGAAAAAACAGAAAAACGCAAATCAGAAAACTGCAACTCTGAAACGTCAGAAGAACGAGACAACCGCAACTCCGAAACATCAGAAGAAAGAGACACCCGCAACTCTGAAACATCAGAAGAACGAGACAACCGCAACTCCGAAACGTCGGAAGAACGAGACAGCCGCAACTCTGAAACGTCGGAAGAACGAGACAGCCGCAACTCCGAAACATCAGAAGAACGAGACAGCCACAACTCAGAAACGTCAGAACAAGACTGCCGCAACTCAGAAATGCCAGAAGGAACAGACAACCACAACTCAGAAACGTCAGTAAAAATTAAATCAGAACTATCAGAAGAAATTAAATCAGAACTATTAGAAGAAATTAAATCAGAAATATCAGAAGAAATCAAATCGGAAATACTGGAAAAACTAATATCAGAAAAAGCTGAAATATTGGAAATGCAAATAAAAGAAGAAAGCAGGAATGACTAAATTAAATTTGACTTGTATTTCATTGCAGTCATTATGCACCCATCTCATCTCATTATCTCTAGCCGCTTTATCCTGTTCTACAGGGTCGCAGGCAAGCTGGAGCCTATCTCAGCTGACTACGGGTGAAAGGCGGGGTACACCCTGGACAAGTCACCAGGTCATCACAGGGCTGACACATAGACACAGACAACCATTCACACTCACATTCACACCTACGGTCAATTTAGAGTCACCAGTTAACCTAACCTGCATGTCTTTGGACTGTGGGGGAAACCGGAGCACCCGGAGGAAACCCACGCGGACACGGGGAGAACATGCAAACTCCACACAGAAAGGCCCTCGCCAGCCACGGGGCTCGAACCCGGACCTTCTTGCTGTGAGGCGACAGCGCTAACCACTACACCACCGGGCCGCCCCCATTATGCACCCAATATAACTCATGTTTTGTCTGGTCACTTCATTTCATTTATTTATATATGCGGTGCCCTCCACAATTATTGGCACCCTGTATGAGAATTAGTAAAAATGGTTAGGAAAAAATATCCACCTTTTGGTGAAGGAGCTTCATCTCGCACTGAAAAAATTAGAAAAAAAATCAACCTTGAATTCAAATAAATTTTTATTCAGAGAAAAACAAATCTTTCCTCAAGAAATAATTTGACAAAAACATGTGGCACTATTAGTGGCACCCTTGGAAATTATAGTGAACATAACTGAAGCATGTTTCTCATTTAAATTCAACATTTTTGATTTAACTGGAGTGTGTATGAATTTTCAGGCTGTAATCTGTGACTTTCTGATTAACTGGGATATAAATATGAGGTGACACACAGAGGCCAAATTCCCTTAGTCATCCATCAACATGGGAAAGATAAGAGAACACACAAACCAAATGAGGGAGAAGTGTGTTGACCTTCATAAGTCAGGGAATGGTTATTAAAAAAGAGCTACTCACATAAAAATGTTCATATAAAAAAGTGGACACCACCTGAAACTGTTACAAACTTGCTTAGAAGAGAACCCAAATTTATTTTGCCCCCACGTACAGTGAGGAGGATGGTGAGAGAGGCAAAAAAATCTCCAAGGATTACTGGTGAATTACAAGGAAAAGTAAAATCTTTGGGTTTCTAAGATTCCAAAACCGCCATCAGATGCCACCTCCATGCCAGCAGGTTATTTGGAAGATTTGCCAGAAAAAAGCTTTTTCTGTCAGTTAACCACAAAACATAAACACCTGAAGTTTGTGAAGCACTACTACAACTTTGACTGGAACAGTGTTCTACAGTCTGATGGATGCTGTATGATAGAATGATTTGCTGTAGGACAGAAGGCAAGATAAAGTATGCAAACTTGGTATACAGTGACAGATATTTTGGTTTGTATTTGGTGATTTTGGATAGGTTATGAGACACTTGGAAATGTCTAAAGATACCATATGAAAACTGCTCTGTACCTTTTGTAAACCTTATCTGCTTCAAAAACTGTACAGTCCATATACGGCCAAAGTGTTGAATCAGGAAATGTAAGTGTTAGTTTGCTAGGCAGGCAGCACAGTGGTGTAGTGGTTAGCACTGTTGCCCCACAGCAAGAAGGTTCTGGGTTCGAGCCCAGCGGCCAATGGGGGCCTTTCTGTGTGGAGTTTGCATGTTCTCCTCGTGTCTGCATGGGTTTCCTCCGGGTGCCTCGGTTTCCCCCAAAGACATGCAAGTTAGGCTAATTGGTGGCTTTAAATTGATCGTGGGTGTGAATGTGTGGTTGTTTGTCTCTGTGTCAGCCCTGCAATGATCTGGTGACTTGTCCAAGGTGTACCCCGCCTCTCGCCCATAGTCAGCTGGGATAGGCTCCAGCTTGCCTGCGACCCTGCACAGGATAAACGGCTACAGATAATGGATAGTTTGCTAGGCCTTTCAAAACACAAACTCGTACTACAAATAAAAGAAAAAGGGTAGGTGCTTGTTGTTTTTTAATGACAGTTGTTTTGCTATTGCTGCTCTGAAATTGAATCCAAAATGAACATTATAAAACACTTCATGTGACTGCAGTTGATAGTCCAAGTGTCTTCATTAAGCCATGAATGATTATTATGCAATCTGTAGAACCATCGATGCTCAAGTTTTAAGTGAAAGTAAAAAGTATAGTTGGGACTTGTCAGTTTTACCTCTCTGGACCAAATCATTAAACTGATGTTCACATCTACATCAAACCTGACTTTATGTATTCATGCAAAATTGAAGGCTACTGCAAACTAGGAGGATATTAAATGGGCTTCAGTCTTACTCCAGGCACCAGATGGCAGTCATGCACACATTCTACTTCGTTTTCAGTATTGTAGCAGGTCCCACCTCTGTTACAGAAGTCTCAATTGAAAATCTTTAAAACGCTTGAGGGTTGCACTTGCACATGACAAAACTAAAGACTTGGCTCAAGTTCTATAAACTGAGTTTTTTCAGTCCAAGCTCACCTTTCATCACATTCATATTAATTTGAAAGTTCCTTTGAAACGAGCACAATAACAAAGATTGTGCATAATGAAGGATTGCTGAAACATTGTTGACTTTAATAGAACTAATGTACTGTACGGAAACGAACGGAACTGGCTCAGCTTCCTAAACATATGTCTTGGGGACATGCGTACTTTTTTCCATCATTAATCAACACATTTATCAGCATCAGGGTGGGATGGTGACACAGTAGGTAGAGTTCAACCTCATAACTCTTGGGTCCCCAGTCCGATCCTAAGCTAGGATTACTGTCTGTGTGACATTTACTCTGGGTATATTTGGATAGCTCTAAATTGCCTGGATAGCATGGTGGTGCAGTGGGTAGCACTGTTGCCTCAAAACAAGCAGGTTATGGGTTCGAACCTGCCAGTCGACTGGGGCCTTTCTGTGTAGTGTTTGCATGTGCCTATGTGGGTTTCCTCTGGTTGCTCTGGTTTCCTCCCACAGTCCAGTGACATGTGAATTAAGTTAATCATGAGGTGTGAATGGTCGTCTGTCTCTCTGTGTTACCACTGCCATAGACTGGCAACCTGTCTAAGGTGTACCCTGCCACTTGTCCAATATCAGCTGGGGTTGGCTCCAGCTCACCCACAACCCATAATGGATAAGTGATACATAAAATGAATAAATGAATTGCTGTATGTGTGCGTATTCCCAAATATGGGTGTATACCGGTACCTGGGATCAGCTGCAGGTTCACCACAACTTTGACCAAGATAAAAGCACTTATTGACATGAATAAATAATCAGGACCAAAAATACACCCATAAAACTACAGTGCCTTGCAAAAGTATTTATACCCCTTGAACTTTTTCACATTTTTCCACCTTACAACCACAAACTTAAAAGTTTTTTATTGAGATTTTATGTGATAGACCAACACAGAGTAGCACATAATTGTGAAGTGAAACGAAAATGATAAATGGTCTTCAAAATTTTAAACAAATAAAAATCTGGAAAATGTGGTGTGCATTAGTATTCAGCCCCCTGTCCTCTGATACCTCTAAATACAATCCAGTGCAATCAATTGCCTTCAGAAGTCATCTAATTAGTTAATAGAGTCCTACTGTGTGCAATTTACTCTCAGCATAAATACACTTGTTCTGTGAAGGCCTCAGTGGTTTGTTAGAGAACACTGAAGAACAAACAGCATCATGAAGACCAAAGAACTCACCAGACAGGTCAGGGATAAAGTTCTGGAGAAGTTTAAAGCAGGGTTAGGTTATTAAAAAAATATCCCAAGCTCTGAACATCTCAAGAAGCACTGTTCAATCCATCATTCAAAAATGGAAAAAGTATGGCACAACTGCAAACCTACCAAGACATGGTCGTCCACCTAAACTGACAGAGCGAGCAAGGAGAGCACTGGTCAGAGAAGCAGCCAAGAGTCCCATGATCACTCTGGAGGAGCTGCAGAAATCCACAGCTCAGGTGGGAGAATCTGTGCACAGGACAACTATAAGTCATACACGCCACAAATCTGGCCTTTTTGGAAGAGTGGCAAGAAGAAAGCCATTGTTGAAAGACAGGCATAAGAAGCCATGTAGGGGACACAGCAAACATGTGGAAGAAGGTGCTTTGGTCAGGTGAGACCAAAGTTGAACTTTTTGGCCTAAATGCAAAGCGTTATGTGTGGCGGAAAACTAACACTGCTCATCACCCTGCACACACCATCCCCACTGTGAAACATGGTGGTGGCAGCATCATGCTATGGGGATGCTTTTCTTCAGCAGGGACAGGGAAGCTGGTCAGAGTTGATGGGAAGATGGATGGAGCTAAATACAGGACAATCCTGGAAGAAAACCTGTTGGAGGCTGCAAAAGACTTGAGACTGGGAAGGAGATTCACCTTCCAGCAAGACAGTGACCCTAAACATGCAGCCAGAGCTACAATGGAATGGTTTAGATCAAAGAATATTCATGTGTTAGAATGGCCCAGTCAAAGTCCAGACCTAAATCCCACTGAGCATCTGTGGCAAGACTTGAAAATTGCTGTTCACAGACATTCTTCATCCAATCTGGCTGAGCTTGAGCTATTTTGCAAAGAAGAATGGGCAAAAATTTCAGTGTCTAGATGTGCAAAGCTGCTAGAGACATACCACAAAAGACTTGCAGCTGTAATTGCAGCAAAAGGTGGCTCTACAAAGTATTGACGCAGGGGGCTGAATACTAATGCACATCACATTTTTCAGATTTTTATTTGTTTAAAATTTTAAAGACCATTTATCATTTTCATTTCACTTCACAATTATGTGTTACTCTGTGTTGGTCTATCACATAAAATCTCAATAAAAAACTTTTAAGTTCATGGTTGTAAGGTGGAAAAATGTGAAAAAGTTCAAGGGGCATGAATACTTTTGCAAGGCACTGTATATAATCTGGTTAAAATACAACATGGTATTATTTCTGATTTTCAAAAATGGTGAGCCCTTTCTTTGAAATAAAAGTATAGGATTTAAAAAAATAAAGTTTTTTTTTTTCTCCTTGTTCCACATGAGTAGTCAATACTATAACAGGTCTGGGTAAATTCTTTTGAACTAATGATCCTGGAAGAACAATGGCTGCACCAAACTGCCAACCTAATCAGCTTAAATGGGAACACTAAGAGTTGCATTTGAGAAGGAGAAAAATGAAGTGAGCAATGTAAAAGAAAATAAGACAATTGAACTATTGATGGTGGCTTTGTATTGGTAAAGAGCTTGGTATTCCATTAGTATTTTTACCTAATCTGTGGTTCAGAGACATGCAGATTTGGTAAAAACACCCAGCCACTAGGGTTGCACAAGCCAGTGCATACTTAGCGCCGGTCCCAAGCCCGGATAGACTGGGGAGGGTTGCATCAGGAAAGGCATCCGGTGTAAAAACCTGTGCCAAATCAAATATCATGATGAGCCACTGTGGTGACCCCTAACTGGAACAGCCAAAAGAAGATGATTCCATTGGTGGTGGCTCCACACTGCAAGAGCCTGCTCTTCATGATTATGATATACTAGTCAAGCCAAGTTTATTTTTATAGTGCTTTTAATGATAGACATTGTTGCAAAGCAGCTTTACAGAAAATTAAAGACTTTAAACATGAGCTAATTAAACATGAGCAAGCCTGTGGTGACGGTGGCAAGGAAAAACTCCCTCAGACGACATGAGGAAGAAACCTTGAGAAGAACCAGACTCAAAAGGGAACCCATCCTCATTTGGGTGATAACAGATAACATGATTATAAATAACTTGCTTCTATAACAGTGTCCTATATAGTCACAAAGTATAACTGTGAAACCAGTATACTGTAATAGAGTACATATTATATATACTGGCGGCATGGTGGTGTAGTGGTTAGCACTGTCGCCTCACAGCAAGAAGGTCTGGGTTCGAGCCCCGTGGCCGGCGAGGGCCTTTCTGTGCGGAGTTTGCATGTTCTCCCCGTGTCCGCATGGGTTTCCTCCGGGTGCTCCAGTTTCCCCCACAGTCCAAAGACATGCAGGTTAGATTAACTGGTGACTCTAAATTGACCGTAGGTGTGAATGTGAGTGTGAATGGTTGTCTGTGTCTATGTGTCAGCCCTGTGATGACCTGGCGACTTGTCCAGGGTGTACCCCGCCTTTCGCCCGTAGTCAGCTGGGATAGGCTCCAGCTTGCCTGCGACCCTGTAGAACAGGATAAAGCGGCTAGAGATAATGAGATGAGATGAGATGAGATTATATATACTATATTATAGTATAACATACTACCAGTCAAAGATTTATATACCTGCTCATAGAAGGATTTTCATTGCTGTTGTATAATAATAATAATAATAATAAAGATATTAACATTGTAAAATAGCAAACGTATCTGGAATTACATGGTGACCAAGAAAACTACTAAAACATTTAACATTAATAGCATTTAATTGTGTCTGCATATTCTCCTATATGGTATATAAATAAGGATTACAATAATTCAGAGAACTGTTCTTTATTGATTGTGAATTAATAATCATCAATAATGTTGTTGACTACAACCAGCACAGATGAATTATTCTAAATCAACTCGTGGTCTTCCATCCATTATCGATACCACTTGTTCATCAGGGTCACTGGGAATGCTAGAGCCAATCCCAGCTGACTTTTGCAAGAGGCAGGGCTAACACAGAGACAAACAACCATTCAACCTATGGGGAATTTAGAGTAGCCAGTTGACCTAATCCACACGGACTATGGGAGGAAACTGGAAAATATGCAGGAAACCCAAGTAGGCACAGGGAGACCAAGCAAACTCCACAGAGGAAGGCCCCAGGCAGCCACAAGGTTTGAACCCAGCACTTTCTTGCTGTGAGGCGACAGTGCTAACCACTACAACACCATGCTTCCCTTAGATGTCTTGAGCATTTAATACATTGAATTCTTTGAGATAAGACATGACGTCCATATGCAATGAAATGCCCATTGTCCACAATTATTCACTGGCTTTAGTTTGGACTGGGGAAAGTGGCATATTTCTCCCTCCCCCATAAGCCTTTGAGATTTTTTTCACTTTACTTCACAGCTACAGTGTGCAAGCAGCAACTTCATCTCCTAGCCTCACTTATTAGAGTAGCCAGTTGACCTAATCCACAAACATATTTTAGCATGCAAAAAAAACCTTTTTGTCTCTGGTCAACAGCAACAATAAAAGTACAGCAGTGCTGTAAATGCCCCATTTTCTTGTCTTGCCTTCAGCTAAAGCCCAAAATTACACAAAACAGTGACTCAACACTAGGTTGCATTCTTTTATCTAATCATAATGATATTCTAATAAATGTTTATGAACTAAAAACAGACGCCAATGTTGAAATCAAGCATAATTGTTCAGGAGGACAATAGCTCTCTGTTTGTTTTGCTGTGGAGTGCCAGTGAGATTTAAAGCTGCTGACAGCACCAGACGCTTACATTGCAATTGGCTCTCTCTCTCTCTCTCTCTCTCTCTCTCTCTATCTATCTTTCACACACACATTTGTATGGATGAGTACTCGTGCATCTACCTACCTGTCACAAAGGACACACGGTTATTTTAGTGTTTTATTTTCCTCATACTTTCTGTTCTAGATTGAATTCATACCAAACTCTATTTTATACACTTCAGTCATTTTGGTTCAGGTCCAAAGAGAGAGGATATGCATCAGTTGTAGGACAATCATAACATCTTTTTTGAATGGAAAACTGCATCAGATGAATGCTGGCAGTAATCTTTGCTTTGTAAAGGCGTTAAGATTTTTTCATTATCGGACCTCACTGAATATGACCTCCCCTGAAGAGTCCCTGACGAGAAAGCACCTGTTTCAGTTAGCAGTGTCGAAATACGAAGCATATAATTTACATTTTATTTGAAATGTAAGCATAAAAGGACATTTTATGGGAGTACATTCTAATACAGAAATTCTTGCACATAGGCATATTTCATACATATTTAAATGTATTTATCAGTTGTAAACCTTGATAAATAACCTCTGATAAAATTGTCACTAATTATCCCTTGTCTGTCATCAAAATTGCACTGTCATTTAACATTTCCTCAAGCAATAAAATGATCTGTCCATCATGGACATTACTAACAACGGTTATAGAGCATTATAAAAGCTTTGTATTACCGCACTAGTTTTTCTGTTACCTTTCTTACTTTGGTATTAACGGATATGCTCACATCTATGGCAAACACCACCAAATAGAGAGTGTGTTTATGTATATACAAGAGACTATATTCAAGTGGGAAAAAACCAATGTACATGGACAGAGGGGTTACTGTGCTGTAGCCTTGTACCAAGCTAATAGCTTGATCATTAAAAGTGAACGCTTATCCATTTACGCTATATAGTTTAATGCCTCACTCAAGCATTACCTGGCGTTCAACCCATATTCAAGATTTTTTCACAGTCTAGTAGCTAGATTCAGTAAGTCAAGATCTCTTTATATGTTTACTCCAATTCTAAACAGGGGCAAGAAACAATCAATAATTGTTTACCAATCATGAGTCTGGTTACTTTTTTTTTTTTTGTATGTGGAAAAATCTAGCACCACTTTCACTGTAGTGGTTTTGTGAGAACAGTGCAAATTTCTGGACTATGTCAACATGTTTTTCAATGCATTTTTTTTTGTTAAGTTGCTGAGCCAGTAATCAACAATGAGCACTGTTTATGCTAGAAATACAGTACTGTGCAAAAGTCTTAGGCACCCTTTTTTTTAAAGTACAAACTTTGTAATAGATTTTTATCTTGTGAATTCTACATTACTGAGTCAGTACAAAAACAGTTTAGATTTCCAAACATTAGTTTTCTAACACAAAATAAAATGTTACAGAAAAATGACTGTCAGTAAAGAAGGCAGCACATTATGTAAGAGACCACTTCTCAGACAAATAAAAGGAGAAAAAGAATGAAGGCTGTTGGGTTTTGCTGCAAAAATAAGAAGCAAGTGTGACAAAGTCTCCAGAAGACCTGAGGCTGGTTTTACAAGATGTTCAGTAAAACTTACGGCTCATTTCCTTATAAAACTGCACACGTTGTACATGAGACAATTTTTAAAAAATGAAATTAAAGAAAGAAAGAAAGCACAACTTTATTCATCACACACTTGTGAAATTTCCTCTCTGCATTTAACCCATATGAAGCAGTGAACACACATACATACCCAGAGCTAACAGCGCCCGTGGAGCAGTTGGGAGTTAGGTGCTTCGCTCAAGGGCACCTCAGCCCAAGGCCGTCCCATATTAACCTAACCGCATGTTTTTTGAACTGTGGAGGAAACCGGAGCACCCAGAGGAAACCCACACAGACACAGGGAGAACATGCAAACTCCACACAGAAAGGCCCTCGCCGGCCGCTGGGCTCGAACCCAGAACCTTCTTGCTGTGAGGCGACCGTGCTAACCGCTACACCACCGTGCCGCCCAAGTGGGCTTCTTTTTAAAAGAAACCATCTGGACAAATACTCATCTCATCTCATTATCTCTAGCCGCTTTATCCTTCTACAGGGTCGCAGGCAAGCTGGAGCCTATCCCAGCTGACTACGGGCGAAAGGCGGGGTACACCCTGGACAAGTCGCCAGGTCATCACAGGGCTGACACATAGACACAGACAACCATTCACACTCACATTCACACCTACGGTCAATTTACAGTCACCAGTTAACCTAACCTGCATGTCTTTGGACTGTGGGGGAAACCGGAGCACCCGGAGGAAACCCACGCGGACACGGGGAGAACATGCAAACTCCACACAGAAAGGCCCCGGGGCTCGAACCCAGGACCTTCTTGCTGTGAGGCGACAGCGCTAACCACTACACCACCATGCCGCCCTGGACAAATACTAAAAGAGCAAATTTTCCCTAAAATTAAATGTTTCTACATTTTTTAAAATCCTACAAAGTGCATCACCCTTTGTTTAAAAATAGTAGTAGAGTGCAAAGTTCAGGAAAAAATAAACAATAATTTATGAATAATCTGTTTACTAAATTGAACAGATACATTATTATTGTTATACTGAGGGAGATTAAGGGTGGTTTTTGTTCATTTATTAATTTTTTTATTACACTTTATTAGGTTTCTGGCAGCAAAAAGTCTGATAAGTCAATGATTTCTGCTTAAGACTCTTTAAAGTATGTTTAAAGAGCGCCTAAACCAGAGCAAACCTCATAAAAGGGCTTTCAGTACCATTGATCAGAAATGGCCAAGAGACAAGAGACCAACGCCCCGAGATCCATACAGCTCCCTGCTCACGCACTACCTTCACCTCACATCGAAATATGAATTGCGAAAAGGTTCAGTTATGCTCATTGTCATGGCTGCACATTACCCCAGTGCTTACAGAAAAGACACTTCTCTTATTTCGGTTGATACTTTGGTTTATGTTGTGGGTTTTTTCCCCCCCCAGGTCTCATGGCTATATTTGATAGTGATACTTTCTCTGTTTCCTCCGTTCCGCCTATGGCTGAATCCCAAATACCTTGCTTTCTAACACGTAGTAGACTACATCGAGTGTAGAAGCCATTATAACAGGCCCCGTGTAGTGCACTTGTGAAAGAAGTATGGAGTCTAATCAGGATTCAGCCTTCACTTCAGACTGGCTTTATGTCTGGCCGGTAGCGCTGTAAACGGACATGCGCGGTCGCCATGTTACCAAGTTCTCCTCCCCCTTTCGGTCTCGTCACAGGCGGCTAGCACTAGCACAGCTACATTACAAGGCGATAGCTGGGGAAGAAGATAGCAACTGGTATAACTAAACGCTGGATTAAAACAAAGAGGCGGAGAAATGGAATAAACAAGTCTTGCGATATCGTTAACTTACGTGAATCCAGTCTGCCGACCTGCCATCGTCGAGGGGTTGTATGATTTTTCGCTTCATATAACATTATATTCAAAATGCGACTTGCAGTCTGTTAGCTGTAACTGATAGAATATAGTGTCGATGTATGCAGTTGTAGCTCGCGTTGTCTGATATTAATTAATTGCGACGTTTAATTCTTACTGTCGCTATTATTTAGGCAAAAATAACAGACGAGGCATGTTAAATTGACGAGCTTCTAACACACGTATCCGATAAACAGCCCAACAAAACGCTGTTGGCTACATTTGTGAGCTAGCATTACTCAACGACGACTGTTTTTAACTTAGCCAGCCCGCTAGCATATTAGCGCGCGACCTGGCCGTGGACATTGTTAAAACAGACAGAACCAAAGTGGAATTATCGGATCCTGGCTGTTTGTGAAAGCGAACATTTAGTTGTATGTGGAAACTACTTGGGCGAGGTGAAACTCTTGTTATAAAGGGCCTGTCAACACGGCAGTTCTTCTAGTCTGTATTTACAACTCTGCCAGAGACCACCCGTAGAAATGCATCACCCTGAGTTGGCAGCAGATTCAGCGAGCGCTCGAAAAATGGCGCAGGCGGCCAATTGTCCCAGACGGGCCACCGCTAACAGTGCCGGTGGACCTTCCTCTGCGTTGACTCCATCACCGGCGGGTGTCAGCCTTAGCAGCAACATGATTCCATCAGACGACTATAAACCTTCAGCGCTGATTCAACCCCTGCCCACTGTCGCGTCCTCACTCGGGACTCAGCACCCTCCTCCTCCTCCTCACAGCCTCAACATCCACTCGCAGTCCTCGCTTTTGCCCCCAGGTGTGCCCTCATCAGGCGCACAGATAAAAAAGAAGAGTGGCTTTCAGATCACTAGTGTTACCCCGGCGCAGATCTCTGTCAGCACAAATAACAGCATTACAGAAGACACCGAGAGTTGTGATGACTTGGATGAATCCCATACAGAAGACCTTTCCTCTTCTGAAATTTTGGATGTGTCCTTGTCCCGGGCTAATGATGCGGCAGGACCTGAGAGGAGCTCTTCGGAAGACACTCTAAACAACCTCCATGATGCAGAAACCCCAGGAGCTGTGTCCCCAAACCAACCACCGTTACTCCCCCAGACACACGGCACAATGGTTAATGGTGCAGTTCACCATCACCATCATACTCATCACCACCACCACCACCATCAGCTTCACTCTGCTCCCTCTGGTGGTACTCATTCGGCTTCATCAACTTCAGGTGGGACACAAGCTGGCATCCCACTTGGTAATGTAGTCATGTCTACTGTCACACCAAACCCTGGAGCTTTACCAATCATAGACCAGAAAATGCCTTCAAATGTGGGAGGACTGGTGGATAATTCCACTGTTGGCACAGTCAGTGTTGGTCAGCCCTTGATTGCTGCTCCCCCAGGAATGTCTGCTGGAATGGCTTCTGCAGCATCAGGTGCTACAGTTAGTGTTAAGCCCTTAACAAGCAATGTTAATAATTTAAACTCCAGTGTGCCTGGTTTGGGTGGTATAAATACAAACAGTAGCAGTCTAGCTCTGTCCGCTGGCTTGAATAATACTAATAACCAAAATGTAAACTTAATGCGTCAGCAAAGCAGCAGTGTAAGTAGTGGCATCACTATACCTACTGGCACTGCTGCTTCTGCTGTTATTGGGTCATCAAGTGGAAGTCATGTGGGTGTCACTGACATTCAACCACCTTCTGCTGCCCCTGCCTCAAATGCTCAGCCTCAACAGACCCCAATGCCTGCTCCTCATACCACCAGCTCACGTTTCCGAGTAGTTAAATTGGACTCTACTTCAGAGCCGTTCAAGAAAGGTAGATGGACCTGCACAGAGTATTATGATAAAGACGGTTCTGGATCCTCCGAAAATGCGCCTAGCACCCGAACAGTGGAGAGCATCCGCCAGTTTGTACCTGACAGCTCGGAGAGAGAGACTGCTAGTGTCAGCTCAGTCAGCACTCTAAGCCACTACTCTGAAGGTGTAACCAGTGGGGATGTTGGTGGCTCTTCAGCTGTACAGCAGAGCTTTCCACCACCTGTTCACATGCCAGAGTACTCCATGCCTGCTAATGTCTCCAAGCCTCAGATGCATCCACACAAGAGGGCCAACACTGCCACTCCAGTGCCAGGTAGCAATCAGCAGCAGGCTCCTGTCAACACAGGAGGCTTGCAGACAACAACTGGCCACCCATCTCCTGCCGTGCCTGCACAGCAACTGACGTATGCTCAGACAGTAAAGCTGACTCCAGCTCAGAATGTGTCTGGAGTCACTCAGCAGCAAATGGCCTACCCTCCTGCTCCACAGCCAGCTGCAGCAGCCCAGGTAGCTCCCGTGCATGTCGCCTCGCTAAGCCAAGGAGGTAGCCGGCCAGCTGATTTCGCCCAGTCTCAGCAGATAATCCAGGTTGCAGCTTCTGGATCAACACAAGCCCTGCCCCACCTGCCAACCTCCATGACCCCTGTAACCTTAACTGGCAATGGGCAGGTGATGCCAGCCACTCAGCCACCTGTGGGCAACATGCCTGCCTCTGTGGCTCAGTCAGTTACTCAAGGTAAACTGCAACCCCAGCAGATGCCGCAGCTGGTACAGTCTACAGGGCCTGGAGTTGTACAGCCGCCTCCAAAAGGGCCACAACTCTCAACACAGCTCTCTGTGGAGCAGCAGACGCCTCACAGCAGCCAAGGCATAGGAGCCCAGTTTGTCCCTGTTACTTCAAGTTTGCCCACATCTAATGTGCCTCTCAGCATCCAGAGTGATCCTCAGGGCAGCTTGGTCCAGAATGGCTCCAAGGATGGTGGGGCCCAGCCTGCTGTCAGTGCCCTTTATGCCACCCTTCCCTCGCTAATGGAGGATGCTCAACGCCTTCTAACCCAGCACCCGTCCCTGCTTACACTTCCCAAGTTAGCAACTGGTGAAAGTGCCTCACAAAGTGGCACCTCTTTAGCTGCTGAGGAGAGTGGTGGAGTCAGTGCCTTAACTGCCTCAGCCAGTCTGCTGAAGAACTTGCCTGTAGATGGAGATGATGATGGGTAAGTGACACATTTTCAGTTAGATGAAACTCTCAAACTGTGATGCTAGTTTGATTGTTTATCATGATGCCTACCTGCAAATTCTACTGCACGATAATAATGAATGCTTGCTTGCTGCTTTTTTTTAATTTAAATTTAGTTTGTGCTGTTACAATATTTACATGTTGATGTGTTCTTAGCTGATGTATCATTTAATAAGAAAGAAAAGAGAAACACAGCCTGCATCAATTTATTGCAAGCAACTGTGCCCAAGTGCTAACTGATGCAGTTCTTTGGCTTTGCACACACATCCTTACAAGCTCTAATAGCCTTGAGGATTGCAGAGATTAGTGTTTTACCAGTTTGAACTTTCTGATGATACAGAAGATTTAATCGTTGTTGCTCTATATAGGCTGATGTTTTAAGACTTCTTGCATTCAAAAGTAAACCTCATGTACATGTATAGTTGCAGTAAACTTTTTAAAAATCTATTTTTATAGATAATTGGCATTACTCAAATTACCTACCTGCTGTATCTTAACTCTTATATTGTTAGCCTAAACTAAGAAACTTATCAAACATTATTAACCCATATCAGTAGCCTAATATGGCAAAATGTTACAGCTTAATGTTTTTCAGCAAGCCTGTCAATTTCCAGATGTTTTCAGGTTGTACTCTTAAGTGGCAGTATGTGTCTTTTTATAGTTTTGTTGTAAGACCCAGCCTCAGTGACTTGCATATCATTATGTATAAGGTAATTTAATGTATAGTATTATGTGGCGTTCAAAATTTCTTATAACAAAATTGACAAACTCTTTTTCATTAAAGGACACGGGACATGGATTTTTTTCTGGGTATAATTATGTATAAAGGACATAAGAAATGCCATCTAAATCACTGCAGGGCGTCAAAAATGTGAAAATCATCACATTATTCAACTTTTTTATACATGAGCATAAAACAATGATTCGTTAATTAGCTAAGCGGTCACGTGACCTGTGACGGCACAAAAACTTTTCAAGGAGCCAGCGCTTGGGTATCTAATGTAAACAGGTTACCGAAATGGACACCATCGACAGTGACATTCCCGATGTTTCACAGAGATGTGAAGTTAGACCCTATCAATTCGAACCGATAGCTGGAAATTCACATGAACATAGATCTTGTCTTTACTCTGACGGGTCAGATGATTCTGAGAGTGAGAGTTCATTCAATCCCCATGAAACTGAAAGCGGTCGGCTCAATAACACTTCCTGGTAAGTTAAAAACAATTCTGCTCAAAGGCTAATGATCTGTTGAAAGAAGTATTATTTTTGTATCATACACTGAAAGTTCATCATAGATCTAGCTAAAGTCCATTGCAAGCTATTTTTTTTTTTTGCTGATATTTTTCGATATTGATTGAGATACAATGCTTCCAGAGTCCGAGATGAAAACGTTCAAAATGGCGAAACGAGTCAGAATTATGATAATCAATAATTCTCTCTCTCTCTCTCTCTCTCTCTCTCTCATTATCTCTAGCCGCTTTATCCTGTTCTACAGGGTCGCAGGCAAGCTGGAGCCTATCCCAGCTGACTACGGGCGAAAGGCGGGGTACACCCTGGACAAGTCGCCAGGTCATCACAGGGCTGACACATAGACACAGACAACCATTCACACTCACATTCACACCTACGGTCAATTTAGAGTCACCAGTTAACCTAACCTGCATGTCTTTGGACTGTGGGGGAAACCGGAGCACCCGGAGGAAACCCACGCGGACACGGGGAGAACATGCAAACTCCACACAGAAAGGCCCTTGCCGGCCACGGGGCTCGAACCCAGACCTTCTTGCTGTGAGGCGACAGCGCTAACCACTACACCACCGTGCCGCCATAATCAATAATTGATACACCCAAAATTATAATACTAATCCTTACCGCATGAGGCCCATGGTAAAACCACACTTCCAGGAGGGGCTGCCGTCTGCCTCCCAAGCCAGCCAAGAGCGCTCCTCGTCGGGCGAATGCCCTGGTCCGTCCGCCCTGTCTAAAAAATAATGGTACAACTCCGAGTGAAGGTATCAATGCGCTGTCGAAGCGCGCAGAAGGTGTTAGTACGCCTGTCATTATAGTGTGGACTTTCCATAACATAGAAAATCGCCACGTTTCAATTTGTGTAACTGAACTTTGTTTCATGTCACTGGTCATATAAACCTATGTAAACAGGAAAAACGTGGAAGAGTTTGGTCGCATCTAACTACAGCCCCAAAAAATACCATTGGCCATGCTGAGCCTAGCTACATTGCTAACAGGAGTAACAGCGCGTCTGACTGACTGGGAGGTCGCAATACACCATGATGTTCAATGTACGTTAAACACTAAAAACGAAACAATTTTCTTGTCATCCAAGACACAAAAACTATTTTGTCGCATTCGTCATCATCACGATTCACACTTCTCCATATTCATCTACCCGCTTGTGCTGTACCCGAAAGTTTTTGTGACGTATGATCACGTGACAGTGGCTCTTCCGGTTGTAAAATATGCATATCGGAGCTCGAGCAGAAATGCCATATAATCATCACGAATATAACAATTTTGCTGAATTTAATAGATAATTTTGTATTTGTTGATGCAATTATTTCATATTTTTAATGGAAAGAAACTGATATAGCGTGCATTTATGTTTCATGTCCCATGTCCTTTAACATGTTGATCTATTTCACTTAACTTTCTACATGACACACATGTTGACTCCGTACTGATGGCGGACCAGTGGGATTTAGCACTTCATGCTTCGTCTCTATTTTTAGAGAGAATAGTGCAGCAGCACTTTAGTCCTTCGGTCTGTCCAGGTGTCTCCCATCTCTATCTGTACACTTTTCTCAAACAGATTGGGTTCCAAAGCTTAAATTTCATGTTAACATTGCCACCCTCAATTAAAGTCATCATGCTTAATATTTCATAGAATGCTAGGGTTGCCTGTGTAGAAGAAGCCTTTATTTGTCATATATTCACCAATCAAAAACACTGACAGGTGAAGCGAATTACATTGATTGTTGTTACAGTGGCACCTGTCAAGGGGTGGGATATATTAGGCAGCAAGAGAACAGTCAGTTCTTGAAGTTGATGTGTTGGAAGCAGGAAAAATGGGCAAGCGTAAGGATCTGAGCGACTTTGACAAGGGCCAAATTGTGATAGCTAGATGACTGGGTCTGAGCGTCTCCAAAATGACGCATCTTATAGGGTGTTCCCGGTATGCAGTGGCTAGTACTTGGTAAAAGTGCTCCAAGGAAGGACAACCAGTGAACCGGTGGCCGGGTCATGGGCGTCAAAGGCTCATTGATTCACATGGGGCACAAAGGCTAGCGCATATGGTTCAATCCCACATAAGAGCTACTGTAGCACAAACTTTCTGTTTTAGGCAGCATTAACTTTTTTTCAGCGGTTTGTGCTACAGAAGCTCTTCTGTGGGACTGGACCATATGGCCTAGCCTTCGTGTCCTATGCGAATCAGTGAGCCTTCAACGCTCATGACCCTGTAGCTAGTTCACCGGTTGTCCGTCCTTGGACAACTTTTGGTAGGTACTCACCACTGCATACCGGGAACACCCCATAAGATGTGCCATTTCGGAGATGTTCAGAGCCATCACAATTTGGCCCTTGTCGAAGTCGCTCAGATCCTTACGCTTGCCCATTTTTCCTGCTTCCATTACATCAACTTAGAGATCTGACTGTTCTCTTGCTACCTAATATATCCCACCCCTTGACAGGTGCCACTGTAGGAACATAATCAGTGTAATTCATTTCACCGGTCAGTGTTTGTCATTTTACAGCACAGCAAAATTTCTTTTCTTTGCATATCCTAGCTTGGGGTCAGAGTGCAGGGTCATCCATGATGCAACACCCCAGGAGCAGAGATGGCTCAAGGGCCCAACAGTGGTGCTGGGGATTGAACTCTGACCTACTGATCAGTAACCCAAAGCCTTAATCATTGAGCCACCACTAACTAAAAACAACTGCATTGCATTCTCAAAGTTAGTCCAGCTTTTTTACGCCAGTATTTTGTGTTCAATAACTAAAGAAAGCTTGTAAAGGCAGTATTTGCACAGTACCACAATACCACAGATGACTTGCTTGTTAAATAATACAATACTCTGGTGTCTGTCTTTCATTGAAGGTGTGCTAAATGTGGACAGGGTGGTGTTGGATTTTAGTTGTTTTAGTCATATGCATGTTTATTTTACAGATGATTCCTTTCTTTTGGGATGGGTTTGCTCACTTTAACAAAACGTGAGAGGAAGCTTGTGTGTTGTAATTTTAGGTGTGAATGGCTAAACAGGAAGTGAATAACTGCCTGCCCGAAGCATCGTGTTTCTGAGTAAGGTGCTGCGGAAGTGACACAGGGTTGATACAAGATTAATAAACAAACACAGGGAGATTACCTCAGTCCTATAGGATAATTTCATGTGGCCACAGATTGTTTAATGGACACGTTTTCTGCGTATTATCCCAATGTGCTGCACTTATGCCTTCAGCTGTTACACAATTAAAGGTGCACATTATGTGAAGAATGCAATTTGTCTTAAATTAAACCTGTATGTTGACTGACTCATCTCTCCTCTGATGAATCACAGTTGCACAACAAGGGCCAAACGTGTATGTTTATCCATTTCTACATGCCTGCACTGACTTTTTTTTTTTTTAATAATTTCAGTCTTGTTGCTGTTTAGGTGAGAGCTTTCTGCATCTGTGTGTGGTGTTTTTGTTTATTTTTAATTATTATATCCCCAGCAATACTCTTGATCTGACTCAGCACTAATAATGGTTTGTAATTTTGTGTCATGATGTCAACTGGTAGAAAGATGATTTTTATCTAGTGTGTGGTTTTTTTTTTAAACATTATCTACCCTTGGCAGTTATTCAAGCTGTGCACGAGAGGCTCAATGAATCGCTCATTGTGTGGAGATCAAGTAGATTATCTCTCCAATTAATGGGCCCTATGGAATGGCAGAGGAGAGGAAATGCTTTCATTCTGCCAGTTCAGGCCAGAACAGATAAGGTGCATGCGTTATGTTGTGATACAGCTGGGTCTCACGTTCAGCAGGCTGTGCTCTTAAAGTGACAGTGCTCTGTGTTTGATTTTGGTACTATCCTGTTAAATTAATTGGAAGTTAATTCCTGGTATGTACACTAGAAAGACCTGTTGTCATATCTATTGCATATCCATATTCCTTTGAAGTGTGTTTCACCTAAGAAGGTCCTTTTTAGAAGTAGCCTGGGATTTTCTGACGTTTGTCATTGGGATCAGAATATCCTCAAAAACAGAAATGAAAGCACATTGTGGGTTGGAGGGTCATAAAGGAAAAGGTCTGCAATCCTTGCACATTTTGACTACTTGCAAGGATATGTTTGATCTCTGTCCTGTGTGGTCCAGATTTTGAGCAAGCACGTTTTATTCACTAGCTATTATAACAGCCAACTAAGGCTAGGTGTTGTGAATAATTTGTGTGTTCTTTTGGTATTAATGCCACTTTGAGGTGATGTGTGATCTTGCCATTGCTGTGCATTTCCAAATTGCTGAATCTGACTGCCTAGAATCTGGAAAAGAGGGAGAGTCTCAATAGTGTCTGTCGGTTATCTAATGGCCCTTTTCCACTACCCTTTTTCAGCTCACTTCAGCCCGACACGGCTCGCGTTTCGACTACCAAAAACCAGCACGACTCAGCTCGCTTCAGCCCTGCTTAGCCCCTAAAACTCGCACCGTTTTGGAGTGGGGCTGAAGCGAGCCAAACCGTGCCGAGTGAGGCTGGGGGCGTGAGCAGACACTCCCCTGTGCACTGATTGGTGAGGAGGAGTGTCCTCACATGCCCACACATGCCCCGCGAGCACGCTGGGATCTGTAAACACCGCAAACCCGGAAGAAGAATAATTACGAATTACGAGAATTTCTGAAGCCTTATGCGCCTCGCCTCATCTATACGCTCTTGCCAGTATCTGTTTGCGTTGTCGGTGACAACAAGCCACAGCACCAAGACCAGCAACACTAACGACTCCATGTCCTCCATGTTTATTGTTTACTATTCGGGTCGTGAGACTACCGCTTAAAAGCTCACTGATGTCACTGTTTGCGCTGCTTAACGACATCACCTGACGTCCACCCACTTTCGCTAACTCCACCCAATGTGTCCACCCACTTCCAGCCAGCACGGTTCAGCGCGGTTGTAGTCGAAATGCAACTCCAACAGCCCCGCTCAGCCCGACTCAGTACGGCACGGCTCAGCCCGACTCAGCCGCGTTTGTAGTGGAAAAGCAGCATTAGATGGAAATGGCTTTCCGTATGGAGTGTTGGGGCTGATTTATACTTCTGTATCTGAAAAGATGCAAGGGTGTTATATGCAGACATTGCATCTCATGCGTCACACATTACATGTGTACCAGGGCACAGTATGTGCATTTTTATTAATAAACGTGATCACTTGCAGCTCAAACATTTTGTAAAAAAAAAATTTAATTTAAGCTGGCATTAAACATTTTCTTTGCTATGTTAACCCTCTGTTAGTACTTTTTAAAATTTGTACAGACAAAATGCATATTTTGCATAATTTATGATTCAGAAAGTCTTTTTAGTAAATTTTTCTTCATTTAAAATAAAATGGAATTTTATCAAGTTCTGAAGTAAAAAAAAAAAAAAAACCACCATCATGAATCAAATTGAATTGTAATCGAAGTGCATCATTACCCCCTTATTTCAGTTAACATTTTAATTGTTCTTTGGTTTGTTGCCATATTACTTTCTTTTTGAAAAGGCAAAACGTTGGACAGTGTGTCTAGGCCATTTGCATGATCAGAGCTGCTGCATAGTAGAGTAGCATTTCTAATTTCATTGTGAAGCCCTGTGCTTGCATAAGAGGTGCACTACAGTATTGGTATCAGGCAAGAAAATTCTAGCTCGGATTTTACAGAAAATAAAAGGACAGATTTGATCTTATTCAGGACCTATTTGTTAAAGAATCACACGGATTCGGGCGGCATGGTGGTGTAGTGGTTAGCGCTGTCGCCTCACAGCAAGAAGGTCCGGGTACAGCCTTTCAGCGCGGAGTTTGCATGTTCTCCCCGTGTCCGCGTGGGTTTCCTCCGGGTGCTCTGGTTTCCCCCACAGTCCAAAGACATGCAGGTTAGGTTAACTGGTGATTCTAAGGCCCTGTCCACACGGCAACGGATTCAGGTGACTCCGATACAATTGCTTATCGTTTAGGCCTGGCGTCCACACGGCACCGGCGTTTTGGGTGCCCAAAACGCAATCTTTTTGAGAACGGGTTCCAGAGTGGAAAGATCTGGCAACGTTGCTGTTGTGAAGTCGTCTGGATGAGTAGAACGGATTTGTTTACGATGACGTCACAACCACATGACTGTGAGTGCTTCACACCGGGTAGAAGTGTAACGAATATCACCAGGATATCACCAGGAAAAAGCCTTACAGAGCACTAGTGAGAGTGAAACACGAGCTTGGATATTATTATTATTATTATTATTATTATTATGTTCAGTGTTAGTTCACAGTAGTAATGCAAGAAGCAGAATAGTGACAGTAATAGTGAAGCAAAAACATGCAATTGTACAAACACTACAGCTCTACAGCAAAATATTCATTTATGAAATGGTCTGATTCTTAACACCAATAGTGCCAATGATCTTCTCATTGTGATGCGAGTTGTCAACAAATCCTATAACTTGGTTCATGAAACGCGCTTACAAAATATTTTCACTGTGAATATTTATTGTGTAATGGTGCAATCCCGCCAGCAAAAATAGGGGAAAAAAGGAGCGATCTCACCTCTTCAGATGTTGATTTAAGTCCGACAATACATTCCTCAAAAAGGGCGTAGAGGAGCAAATTAATCCAATTTATTCCGGACCATTAAAGACGCCGCCTTCCGCGTAGAATCATACGTCATCCTCGCCGCCATATTGGATAGGTCAAAGCGGAGAATAAAGATTAGCTGCGTTTAACTGTACCAACAGGTTTACCGTCCAAACGAGATCATATGGGATTACCTTTCACAGGTGAGAAACAACAAATTAATTCCATCAACGTGTATCATTCACTTTATTCCGGACCATTGAAGACGCCGCCCTCCGCGTAGAATCATACGTCATCCTCGCCGCCATTTTGGAAAGGTCAAAGCGGAGAATAAAGATTAGCTGCGTTTAACTGTACCAACAGGTTTTCTGTCCAAACGAGATCACATGGGATTACCTTTCACAGGTGAGACAGGAAAAATACTTTTCATTGTATTTGGTCATTATAATGTAATTTTACAAACAGGTTTTCCTGACTTTGTGGCTAATATGAAGTCTTGCGCATAATAGTTTATGCGCATGCGTCGTTACTTCTATTGTTCTGGTGTCTCCGAAGGGACCGTCTTACAGCGCCCCTAGAGGTGTGGCATGTGTATTGCATCGTTTTCAGCAAGCGTTGCGTTGCCATATGGACCTGATATTTTACTGATTGTTGCCCATTTGGACGCGATATATTTTTAAATAACATCTCGTTGTCGTGTGGATGTAGCCTAAATTGACCGTAGGTGTGAAGTGAGTGTGAATGGTTGTCTGTGTCTGTGTGTCAGCCCTGTGATGACCTGGCGACTTTTCCAGGGTGTACCCCGCCTTTCGCCCGTAGTCAGCTGGGATAGGCTCCAGCTTGCCTGCGACCCTGTAGAACAGGGTAAAGCGGCTAGAGATAATGAGATGAGATCACACGGATTCCTGTTGCCAAAAGCACAGTGCAGCACAAAGCAATGTGAAACATCACATGGTGATAACATTAGATGATGTTGCCATGACAATGAGCAGTTGGCTGTTTACCAAAGCACATGTGAGTGTGGCTAACTTGTAGCCTGTGTGGAAATACTTCAAACTAAAAGAGGATGACAAAGAACCAACTAAATACATGGAAAACGAGTCATACTGATGGCACTTTTTCTTCCTGTAGGGTAGTAGTAGTGTTTAATTAGTGTGGTCAGCTGAAGTGAAGATGACTATATTTGTGAAATGCTTGCTTTAAATACTACTCAGTTTTAAGGTGTGGTAGTTAGAATATCAGATTGGAATTGGCTGATACTTAAGGGAAAAACTGATATTGTACCTAGTCTGTACACAAGGCAGGCAGGAGAGCGCTTGAGATCGGCAACACAAGAACATCTGGTCTGTTAAGCCAATCTCTTAAGTCCAGTCTGAACACTGAACTGGCTAGTAGATGGAATAAACCTGCTCACTTTCTAGAGCTGACGGTGCTGTTGCCAGAGGTTAATTAAATCAGTTTTGTTTTCATGATCACTTGTGCTTTTAGTTGCTTAGCATGTGTTACAGCACATTTATCTTAGTGGGGTGTATATAATATTTTTCCTGCAGCGGATGTCAATTAACTGCATGTATTATTGACTGATGAAAATGGCCATTGTCTCCTTTAATTCGATGGCTCTGTAGTAGGTCTGCAATTCAGTTAGATGAAACAGTGGTCTAACAGGCCTCTCACTTCATATTGGATCAGATTGTTTATACTTGGCGTTGTCTGTCCATGAAAAGAAATGAGCTTCTAGAAAGAATGTTGAATCTACCAATTATGGTGCTCTAATTTTTTTTTTTTTTTGGTAATGCAAAGATCACGCTGCATGTTATAGAAAGCATCAAAACAAAGATTGCTGTTTTTAGATCAGGAGGATGAAAAGAAGAGGAATCATCTTTGGAAAAGGCAGAGTTGCTTTCATCAGGACACTTTGATATTCTTCAGAAAACACAAATTATGCGCTATGTTTTGTAGGTGAAGATTTATGGGACCCCCCCCCCCCCCCCCCCCCCCCCCCCCCCCCCGCATGACCAGGAGACACAGGTGTTCATTAGGAAAAAGAATTTAGTTACTCCATGAAATCGAGTTGCACATGAGCTGATAGTTGGCTATAAGCCATGTATAATGAGATTGAGTGGAATAACTGTTTTATTCTATCCACATTCACTGGGTTTTGAGAAACGGAGCATTTTTAATTTTTTGCAAATTCGATAAGTAACCTTTTTTTTTATACAAAACTGACAAAATCATTTCTGCTTAGAAATGTAAGCAAACCAGTGAAATGACAGTAGCGGTTTGTGAAAAATGCTATAATAATTCTTGAGAAAAAAAAAAAAAAGATGCGTTCTTATCATCGAATACTTGTATTCCATATTGTTGCTTTGTATTTTTGGGGGGTTTTGTTTTCGAGTAGAGTTTTGATTTCAACCTCGTTTGGTTCAGTAAAACACTCCACAATTTTGTTTTTCTCTATGCATGATCTGAGCTGATAGCCTAGTAGTAGAGTAGCCAATCAGAGCACATGATTGCTCATATCCAGTGAATGTAGATGGAATAAATTGATACACATACTGAGAACTGGGGGGCGGCACGGTGGTGTAGTGGTTAACGCTGTCGCCTCACAGCAAGAAGGTCCTGGGTTCGAGCCCCGGGGCCGGCGAGGGCCTTTCTGTGCGGAGTTTGCATGTTCTCCCCGTGTCCGCGTGGGTTTCCTCCGGGTGCTCCGGTTTCCCCCACAGTCCAAAGACATGCAGGTTAGGTTAACTGGTGACTCTAAAAATTGAGCGTAGGTGTGAATGTGAGTGTGGATGGTTGTCTGTGTCTGTGTCAGCCCTGTGATGACCTGGCGACTTGTCCAGGGTGTACCCTGCCTTTCGCCCATAGTCAGCTGGGATAGGCTCCAGCTTGCCTGCGACCCTGTAGAACAGGGTAAAGCGGCTAGAGATAATGAGATGAGATGAGACTGAGAACTGGAATCAGAACATGCTGTTTGACCTGGCAATATATGAAAGTAAGAAGAAGAAGAAACCTTTTATTTGCCACATGCATACTTCAAGCACAGTGGAAATTCATCCTCTGCATTTAACCCATCTGAAGCAGTGAACACGCGCGCGTGCACACACCCAGAGCAGTGGGCAGCCACACCAGAGCGCCCGGGGAGCAGTCAGGGGTCAGGTACCTTGCTCAAGGGCACCTCAGCCCAAGGCCGCCCCATGTCAACTTAACTACATGTCTTTGGATTGTGGGGGAAACCGGAGCACCCGGAGGAAACCCACACAGACACGGGGAGAACATGCAAACTCCACACAGAAAGGCCCTCGCCGGCCGCTGGGTTCGAACCCAGAACCTTCTTGCTGTAAGGCAACCGTGCTAACCACCACACCACCGATACTTTTATGCATATAAAAGTATCAAGAAATAAAAATTAATTTTTGCTCTCAAAATACTAGTATATAAAGAAAAGGAAAATTCCTTAACAAAGCATTAGAAAGGCACAACGCATCCTGTGAACATTTAACTGAGAACGCATATCTGCAATCTTGTACGTTTTGGATGTACAAAGATGATCTAATTCACTAAAAAGAAAGAAACCACATCGTGCTGTTTGAAGACAGTTGCTAGTATTTTATTATAGCTATAGTCATGTCCCTTCCTTAAGGTAAATATGTTCCTGTGCACATATTGGCAGTTTTCCAAGTTGAGTCTTGCCTTGAGCTCTATACATGTTGAGAGCTGAATTGTAGAGGTCTGAATGTGACCTGACGTGATTAGTTTCACGTTTAGCTTGCTCAACACTAGCATAAATCACTGAAGTGCCACTCCAGAATGTGTCATGTTGGACACGTATGTCAGATGTCGGTGTGTTCTGACGACCTTTCACAATACGTTATCCAGGATTGTAGTGTGACGCATGGCGCAAATCGGTCTGTGCGATGAATGAATGAATTTACCGCAGTAGCACCCATGTGATAGTTTCATGTGTGAGCGACAGAGCCACTTGCTTGTGTGTGAGGTTGCTCGACGGTGTGTCACTGTTCTGCTTGGTAGTTAGTTGTACTTGATCATGTGATTTAAAAATAATGTCCCTGTCCACATAGTCCGTGCATCCAACATCAAGTCCCACAATTCCTAGTGAGCAATCCCCGTTTCTTCAAGTCGCGTTAGCTAGAGGTATTGGGAAGTATCTTTGCTACAAGTCACGCTGTTACTAGTTTAACTACATTATTCAGTAGTGTGGTGGTACAAAAAAAGTTAACGTGCAGCCCTGTTGTCCTCCGTAAAGTCAGTGGTAAGAGGTGTTCCGTTAACAGAAATATGAAATTGAAATATTTGACTAGAGGTTGTCAGCAGGGCTACTCCAAGTGAAGTATTTAATGGTCATTGTTGTTTATGCATTGGCTGACTCTAGGTGTCTGCATTTATATTAATAGGCTATAAAACTGGTGCTGTCAGCTGAAGCGTTGGTGCCTGTTATTCTTGGCTTTCCTTGGGCTGGTCTGCATGCTGCATGTGAGTCAGCAAAATTGGAATGTTGTCTTGCTGTGGTTTTAGATAAAGCAGGAAATATCTGGCCGAAACATACAACCTTGACCCATGTGTTGCTCATGCTTTGTTGCCCCGCAATCAGATTTCCCCTCCATGTCCATCAAGTTGAGCTGTGTGAAATGAGGTCAATGAGAATACAGTGGTGGCTGCTGCACAAAACGATGCCTCCACCCCGGCAAACTTAATTTTAAATTTAATTATTTGGCTTTTCTCAAAACTTTAAAATGAATATAATGTACTGTATGGCTAAAAGGAGCTATGTTGTGCTGGAATGATTGGCCAAGTAGCCAAACACATGAATGGAGCACTTTCGCACTGTAGACAATCTTGATCAGTATGCACATTGCATGTTATTGTCAGCGTTACCATGACACCATGGAGCGCTTGAGTCCAGTCGGTGCATTCAACTTTAAAGGAACAGTCCACCGTATTTCCAAAATGAAATATGCTCTTACCTGAATTGAGACGAGCTGCTCCGTACCTATCCGAGCTTTGCGCGACCTCCCAGTCAGTCAGACGCAGTCAGACGCGCTGTCACTCCTGTTAGCAATGTAGCTAGGCTCAGTATGGCCAACGGTATTTTTTGGGGCTGTAGTTAGATGTGACCAAACTCTTCTGCGTTTTTCCTGTTTACATAGGTTTATATGACCAGTGATATACAAGTATATGACAGTAGATGTACAAGTTCAGTTACACAAATTGAAACGTAGCGATTTTCTATGCTATGGAAAGTCCGCACTATAATGACAGGCGTACTAACACCTTCTGCGCGCTTCGGCAGCGCATTGATATTCAAACACTTCCGGGTTTTCAGGCGCTGCGTGGTGTCTTTGCGCCTGCAGCAGTGCTTTGCCTGTGCTGTGGCCGAAAATAGTTCCATATATAAATAGGTCTAGTAAATCCCTTCGTGTTAATTTGCATTGATATGTGTACTCGATGTGAATGTACAGGTCATGAGAAATAATTATAAAAAATCTTGAGTTATTTGATTCACTTTTGCAACGACAATGCTAGCTGGACACGCCGGATTACAGCGACTACGCCAAGCTAAGCTAACCGGGGCGTTTCTAGATCAGGGCAATGGCTGGGTTGGCTACAAAACGCTTTGGCTCACTCATCCAACTCTAGGGACTGCAGCGACTGACTCAATTTCACCTGGGGGTGGCGTACTCCTTTAACTATATCAAATGATGTAATATTAACCTAGTCATATTTGATATGCAATATTAACCTAGTCATATTTGAAATGCAACATTATACTACTGGTGGTCAAATTGGTAAAAATAGGCTAGTCACATGAATTATAGTAAAACAGTAACCTAATCATATAACAGAAAACTAGTCATATTTGTAAGGTTTTGCAGTATATAATTCTTCATATAGTTTTTGATCTAAAATCTTTACATTTTTTAAAGTTCAGATCTGATCATAATGTTTGTGCAATACTATAAACTGTGGATAAGTGTTTGCTGATATGGTTTTCATATCACTGTATTAAAGGATATGTATAGTGCCATAATTATGATATGTAGATTAACATCTGATATGAATGTTTGTTACATGTATTTAGTTTTATTAATAAAACTGTTCTGTTTATAGATGTACTCTTGAAAATATCTACCAATGTATTACTTATTTTTCTGTCCCCACTAACTGGAACAAATGAGGGATATTTTTACCCATGTTAATATTTTCTGTCCCCTGTTTCTACAACTAGTGAGGGATCTGTCCCCTATTTTCAAATTCCTAGATTAGGCCAAAAAAAAAAAAAAAAAAAAAGTGTGTTTCCGGTTACGTAGATTTCAAAACTAGGGTCGGTAGGCAGGCATTTTCTTTTTTTTGAATTTTTTTTTCCAAGATGGCTGCCATAACCTATATTTAGACAGGAATAATTTCACAAAATATAATGAATTTCTTTGCAGGTCACCTGAGTTATGGCCCAGTCACACCGCCCGAACTTTGCTGGAGCGTTCCTTGAACGGTAGGGAGGGGGGGCCGAATTTCGACAACGCTCGTCACCGCGCACAAAATGGGGAAAAAAATCGAAAACACGGGCGTTGGCTTAGCGGTGCACCGCTGAAGCCGGCGTTGCTTTAGCGTTGGTTTAGCGGTAGCAAGCGTTGGTTTAGCGGTGACGCGAGCGTTGGTATAGCGGCGTTCTGCGCATGTGGGCTTTGGCTCGGCGGGGGTATAAAGTTGGTTTAGCACCAATCATAGCAAGTCTCTCAGCATCCATGGTGATACAGTTTTACTGTAACTTTGAGCAAATTCAATATACATGAGGTCTGAACTCAACGGCAGCTCGATTCCAAATGAGCTCCTGGTCCATTTCTCCCCATATTTATAGCCAAATACGAACGAACTACGAACAAATTACGAGCCGTGTCTGCTCGTAAAACGCTTACAACCGCTCCACCGAAGTTTGTGCAACGTTTAATCGCAGCCCGGGCAACGCTGGCGAAGCAGCGGTGGTCCAGCGTTCAAGATTTCTGCGTTGGCCTAGCGGACCCAAGCGTCCACGAACTTGCGTCTAGCAGTGCCAAACTTTGACTGGGCGTTGGTGGAGCGGGGGTGAACTTTGCAGAGGCGGAAAATTGCCCCCTCCTCACCGCTCGCAATATTTTGTGCAGCTCAAAACGTTCGGAGCGGTAGGAGGGCCCCTTGAGAAACATCAGCGGTGGCCGAGCGTATACGGCGTTGCTTTAACGGGGGCCAACTTTTGTTAAACGGTGGTGAATGGTTACGAGCAGTGATTGAATTTTTCTCACCGCTCCAGGAACGCTCCAGCAAAGTTCGGGCGGTGTGACCGGGCCATTACCACCTTCTGATGAATCTGATGCAGCATGAGACACCTTTTAACATGATTTTTCTGAGAGAGAGAGCAGCCCCGCCCCTCTCTGCTCCCTGAGTGGAGCTCGTCGCCTTGGTAACGGTGCAGGGAAGAGACACAATATAACAAGCAAAGAGCGCTTTTTCTCAGAGTTCCCTCTCCTCGAACAACGCTGATTTACACGGAAACGAAAGGAGCTATTCACAAAATTCTTTAACACTGAGTGCTACAAGGCTCCCATGAACACACACAAATGTAATTATTTTTTTTTTTGTCCCTAGTGTAAAAAATGTGGACACTAGAGCGAGTTAAAAACAAGTGACTTTTCTGATTTTGCAGTAAAAGGGCCGCCACGTTTATAATGTGAGTCTATGGGAGAGCGCGGCTGTCCTCTCCTTACTTTCAGGCTTCTCATTCAAAAACTGTAAATCCTATTGCTCAGGGAGACACTTGTCTTGATTCACACAATGTGTGACTACAACTTTTGAGAAAATTGTGTGTGTAGAGTGAAAATTGTGGCTGAGAAAACAGTTTAAATGAGAAAGTTAGAGCTTTTTTTTTTTTTCAAGCTGCCTACACTCTAAACTCCTGAGCTCCACTGGTGTGTAACGCCATAGACACCCATTATAAAGCCTGAATTTCTCCAGATTTGCTCATGGTGTTTGATCTGTGACTGATCAAAAAGTATAGAACCTAGCAAAAAAGTTGAATGCCAGATCCACACAGGAGAATTTTGTCTCCGTCTTAAAGTTTGAATCATGTCTCTAGGTGAAAGACAAAATAAGCGTTATCTCTGCTTCTGTTCACTCCGACAGCCCCGACACACTACTGAGTGCGTGCGCACGCACCGCATGTCGGGGCCGCGGATGAGTTACTCTCCCCTGATCAGCAATGTCGGCGGGGAATTTGTGGTTATTATCGGTACAAACGGCGCGAATCACAACTTAAATGAGTGCGGTTCAGTTTGACATTATTGTCAGTCCGTTAGATAAACATTTAATTTTATTAAAATCGAAAATTAATATTTAGAGCCTGTGGGCTACAAAAGTAATAGTCATTAAAGTAGCCGGCTGGACTTAATTGTGTAGTCGGCTGTATGGCTGGCAGCCGGCGCTTGTGGAAAGCCCTGATTTTCCCAGTGAGTGACACAAACTTCCGGTTCACGCGGTTGGGTTATATGTAAAAGTCGCGACTGGGAAAAAACGAAAAAAAAGTTTAGGGTAGGGCAGTACGGATTAGGGTCGGTCGGGTAACCGGAAACACACTTTTTTTTTTTTTTTTTTTTGCCTTAGACTCTGTGATGGGCTGTTTATGAGCCAGGGAGGGGGCATGCTTGGGGTTTGTTCATGCAACCAAATTTTGTGTATTCATTACGTGCTTTTTATGGCGGTTTGCGTTTCTTCAAAATTGCACAATTTTCTTATTGCTATTGATCAAAAGTCAATTAATGGTACATATTACTCTTGTTTTTATCACCCAGGCCTGTTTACCCCAGATGTAGGCAAGGCATGTCTAGCTTTAATTTAGTGCTGGCGCTGTTACACACTCAAACTGTGTGTATTTTAAACCCATTCCACCTGCCTTAGTTTGATGCTGACATAGTATGAAACAAAAATATTTGATAAATAATTGAGCCTGGCTTCAGGTAGGTAGATCAGAAACTATATCTTTTAAGATTGGTAACAACTTGGCATGCTTTTGAGTTGTGTGATTAGGGGTGCAGCTTTCACAATGCTAACTGGAGCCCATAGGCTTCCTTTACTTGTTTAGCTACACTGGACTAGTTTAAGTGAGGAACCAAAGGAGGACAAATGTCTTTCACCAACCCTGTCCTGGCTGATCAACTACATTTGGGATCCATTATCCATAAACGCTTATCCTGTGCAGGGTCGCAGGCAAACTGGAGCCTATCCCAGCTGACTATGGGCGAGAGGCAGGGTACACCCTGGACAAGTCGCCAGGTCATCGCAGGGCTGACACAGAGACAATGAACCATTTAGCTACCAGTTAGCCTAACCTGCATGTCTTTGGACTGTGGGGGAAACCGGAGCACCTGGAGGAAACCCACGCAGACACAGGGAGAACATGCAAACTCCACACAGAAAGGCCCCTGTTGGCCACTGGGCTCGAACCCAGGACCTTCTTGCTGTGAGGCAAGAGGCTAACCACTACACCAGGGGTGTCCAAACTGATCCATAAAGGGCCGTGTGGCTGCAGGTTTTCATTCCAGCCATGCAGCAGCACACCTCATTTGGCTTCTTCAATCAACTGACACACCCATCCTTTAATCAAGGGTGGGTGTGGCTGCAAGTATTTGACTGTGTGAAGGCAGTTCAGTTGATTGAATGAGCCAAGTCAGGTGTGCTGCTGCATGGCTGGAATGAAAACCTGCAGCCACACGGCCCTTTACGGATCAGTTTGGACACCCCTGCACTACACCATTGTGCTGCCCGTACGTTCGGGATGATGTGGAAAATTATTGCAATAAACCACTGCCTGATTATCTAGAGCTTATATTATTGTAGTTGTGCATCATTTTGTCTGAAATAACAATCTCTATGTACAAGGCTAAATAATAGTTCCTGCACTGAGCTTGCAGCATGCCACTGTGTGAACTATTAGCACAGAGTCATTGTTTCAGCAGAACTGGCTGCCAGCCATGTCGATGCCCTCCATCCCTGCCCCACATGCTAGTCAGCTCAATCCTTTATATCAGTCTGCCCGCTTGTCTGAGCCACCACCAAGCTGCTATAGCGACCAGCAGCCTAAAACCCAGTGGCACAGTCAGTCCCCAGCCAATGAGTTACTTGTCCTGATTCTCCACTAGTTGAGTGCATTTAGGATAGTATTTTTTTTAGTCATGTGCCTTTTTTGTGTTGAGTGTTTGCTTTGAGCTTAAAGTGGATTGGCATTTTTTTTTAATTGAAAAGCTTTAATGTTGCATGCTGCTAACATCACGATAACATTAGTCCTTCTCCAGAATTTATCCAACCTGCAAACAGCTGAAGGAATGAAAAATTAGACAAATGCTAGGTTTAAGGTTTGTGGTCTAAGAGGTAACAAAAAAAAAATTCAAACCTAAAAGCAGACACCATACAAAAAGCAGCGAATAACGAAATGAATAAATAATACTTTTTAAACAATGTTTACCAAAGGCAGTTAATGCAAAATGAGTGCCAAAACATTGAAGAACTCAAATGGGATTAAGTTATGTTCATGTGCTACACCAAATGGCTATGCTTAATAGAGAACTTTTGAATTCAGCTGCATTTCAGAGCTTGCTCTGTTTATGTCTGCGTTCTGAAGCCTGGATTTTTGTTTGTCCTCACTAACAGTGCCAGAGGTGACGGGCAGTGATGGAGCGTCTGCCTCTTGCAGCAGTGGCCGCGTTTCAGTTTGGGTCAGTGGCTGATGGCTAGTGTTCCCAAATAACCTCGTCTCCTCGTTATTGCTCTGCCGCGGCTGCTCTGATGAACTGTTTGAGAGCAAGACATGTAGTTATTCAGAAATGCATGTGGAATTGGCACGTACAGTAATGGGAAGAGTGTATTGCTATTATTTCATTTACGTTTCACTAAAATCTATAAACTGGTTGCGTTTTTTGAGTAAGACTTTAGACACCTTTTGCTTAATTGATGGTTGACTCACTGACAGGATCTCCCCTTATTCTCAGTGAGGGGGCCTCTGAAACCTGAATTTAACGGAGGCTCCTGCCTGAGCTTGTTGGAGTATGCTGTGCCTGAAGTTTCTTCACCAAGCTGGTTTTAGCTCTCTAAATCCTAGTCATGTCCCTCTAGGCTGTTTATACACACACACAGTGGGAGAGGGGGCCTGTTCTCCCACTCTTTAAAGACTAGGAGCTTTTCATCAGGATAATTAAGACACGCATTTCTTCTAAAATTCTTGCTGTAAATTCTCCAGTATCATTTAGAGAGCTTATTGGTTGTAGATTATATGTTTGCTTTATAGCTGACAGCTGCCATTTAGAGGGCAGTCTCAGCTGGCACAACCCAAGACCTTGTGGGAGAAACATAGTAATTTATACTTTGTGTACTTTGATTTTTCAAGGCTTTTGCGAGTGTGTAGCAAGTGACAGGTGTGAGTTACTGAAACGTGAAGATTAATTAATTAAATGTTTTTTATAATTCATTATTTTATACATTAATAGGCTAGTGACTTAAGAGCATGTTGAGTCAAGAACCTGGTAACTTTGTGGGGGGGGCTGGGAAAACCCTTAACATGGCTGGTTTAAAACTTTGTAGTGCGTGCGTGTATGCTTGTCTGTTTTGATTTGATGGTGTCTCACAAGCTGCATTTCCCTTAACCTGCTTAATGTGCAATTTGAAATGGGGGAATTAAAAACAAGTAATGGAAATGTGTGAATTTTGATGGGGGGCTCAAATGTCGCAAAAAAAACAAAACGCCTATACTCTTGCGTGAGGTGTTTTTTCCAGACAATTCAGTAAAGCAATGTTTTGCAAAATTGAAATGGAAGCACATTTTTCGCGTTCCAAGTCACATGACATGAGCAAATGGAAATGTCGCCTTTCTGAAAAAAGTACCATGAGAGGAGAAAACCCAGCTAACATCTAGGGCTGGGCGATATGGAGAAAAAAAAATATCTCGATATATTTTTGCTATATCTCGATATACGATATATATCTCGATATCTATGCAGGAAAAACAACCCCCAAAAAACAGACACACCAAATTCAGCAAGGTTTTTTTTTTTTTTATATTATTGAAGTGCAAACAGGTAGGCAGCCAAGTGCCTAGAGGTAGACAGGTACTAGTAACAAGGTGCTTGTGCACCATTTTTAACATGAATTATCAAACCAAGGAAGTAGTATATTGCCTTATTTTAATTACAAACATAAAACCTGAGGGTAGGCAGTTCTTATAAAGTGCGTCTTAAACATTTAAGTAACAAAAAAAAACCCTCATTTCATAAATATTAATTTGACTTATAGAAATAATACATATTGCCTTCCTTTTCCTTAAAAACAAAACTCAAACTCCTCTCACCGCATTAACTCTCAGCCTGGCACACTCCTCGTACAAAAGTTTGTGGCCTACCTGTAAATGGTTGAACAGGTTCGTGGTGCTCGACGCTTTGGTTGCCACCAATTTCTTGCATTCCCGGCAGTAGACCTCTTTCTGTTGTTCGTCCGACGGTTTAAAACCAAAATATCTCCATATAATGGAGCCATTTGTCCTCTTTTTTTTTTTTTGGTACGAGTTCTGCCACCTCCGGGCTTTCTGTGGGCACCGCCATGTTGAATGAGTTAACACGCCGCCTACACGCGAGGGGAGGGGGTACAAACACAAGAAGGAGGCGGGGCGGGCAGCACCATAGCACAGTGAAGGAAATTAAGCACAGTGGCGAAATCATATTAATTTAGAGCATTATCTCGATATATACGATATGCCAAAATCTTTTTCGTGTTCATAAAACATATCGAGATTTGCGATATATCGATATATCGCCCACCCCTACTAACATCACTTAATGGAAACGGATACCAGCTGTTAAAATGTTTGTAGCCAGGTTTCCATTGCGGTTTTGTGCAAAATGCGTGATATTTAAAATTTTGATTAAACCCGCAATGGAAGCCTGGCTACAGACGTTTTAACATCTGGTATCTGCTCACGAACTACCCTGATTAGGCTTTTGTCCATTTTGCATTGGCATGCACCTATCTAAAGTTTGATCAAATATTAAGAAAAGCACCCTTAATTAGCAAGGTTTAGGACTCCATAAGACAGACCAACTGCATTCACTGCTCATCTCCTCTCATCTCATTATCTCTAGCCGCTTTATCCTGTTCTACAGGGTCGCAGGCAAGCTGGAGCCTATCCCAGCTGACTACGGGCGGAAGGCGGGGTACACCCTGGACAAGTCGCCAGGTCATCACAGGGCTGACACATAGACACAGACAACCATTCACACTCACATTCACACCTACGGTCAATTTAGAGTCACCAGTTAACCTAACCTGCATGTCTTTGGACTGTGGGGGAAACCGGAGCACCCGGAGGAAACCCACGCGGATACGGGGAGAACATGCAAACTCCGCACAGAAAGGCCCTCGCCGGCCACGGGGCTCGAACCCGGACCTTCTTGCTGTGAGGTGACAGCGCTAACCACTACACCACCGTGCCGCCGCTGCATTTGTTAAATTATTTGTTAAAATTTGTCACCCATGATGGACTTCAGGGACACAGATGAGGCAGGTTTAGAAGGTGGCATAAATAAAAACATTTGCACATCCCTTTGGTGTGGTGTAGTTATGTTTTTCCTAAAGTACAGATGCCAGTACATTATTGGCAGAAAAGTCTTATTTAAAAAAAAAAACTTTTCCATAGTGTAGGGATATCAACAGGTTCTCTCAGGACGCCTCACGTGCGTGCGCGCTCATTCGTTCTGTACTAGTGCATCATCCATCCATCCATTCACTATCTGTAACTGCTTATCCTGTGCAGGGTCGCGAGCAAGCTGGAGCCTATCCCAGCTGACTATGGGCGAGAGGCGGGGTACACTCTGGACAAGTCGCCAGGTCATCGCGGGGCTGACGCATGGAGAGACACAACCATTCACACCTACGGTCAATTTAGAGCCACCAATTAGCCTAACCTGCATGTCTTTGGACTGTGGGGGAAACCGGAGCACCCGGAGGAAACCCACACAGACACGGGGAGAACATGCAAACTCCACACAGAAAGGCCCTCGTCGGCTGCTGGGCTCAACCCCAGGACCTTCTTGCTGTGAGGTGATGGCGCTAACCACTACACCACTGTGCCACCTACTCGTGCATTATTAGATGTTAAAATTTATCTCCAAGTTTTGTGATGCATCAGTGAACACGCTTTAACCATGGTGCACCCCACGCACGCGTGCACACAGTGGGTTACTGGGCACTTTAGTACGGGGCAGCAAGCGTAGATCCAGTGACATTCATGCAGTATTGATGGAGAACTTTCCTCTCTGCTCGCTCGGGCCATTCATTCACCCACCCAGGGGTACAGGTAATATGAGAGACATACAGAGTCAGACAGACAAGCAAACACTGTTGTTGTTGTCTCTCACAATGTCCTCACTTCATTCATGTGTGAATGTTCACAGTAGCTCACTCTCAGTACTGTTAAAACTCTGAGGTTAGATTAGATAAAACGTTTTTGATCCCTTTGGGAGGGTTCCCTCAGGGAAATTAAGGTTATGTAGGATTATCAAATGAGCTCATACTCCTAACATTTTAGGGGGAAGATTCTGTTTTTATTATGGAAACATTTTAAGTAATAAAAATGAGAATTCTTTTGTCATCAGCTTTTGCTGGAGTGATGGTGAGAGATCTCAAAGAAAAGGTCCACCATCATGACTTAAGAATCCATTGAGCAATTCTCGTGCTGCATACCTCCTTTTTTTTTTTTTTTTTTAAATATGACGGAATATGACTCGTCCTATTCTTTACTGAAATTATGAAATGCCCTTCAGCAATGTGCTGGAGGGCAGGTCCATGATCATTCTCGTGGTAGCACCCAGTCAACTGATGGGTGGTGCTGGTGGATGTCTGAGTTAGTTCTGTCTTGTGATGCATCTGGTTCTTCGTTGTTAAAGCTGTAATAAATAAACCTGTTATTCTGAGGGAAATGTCACTAACAGAACCTGACAGTTGGATGCTTATTACAGTTCATAAAGTAAAGTGGATTAATGTTGTAGAATTAGTAGAAAACTCCTTGAAAACTTGCTGAGTAAAAGGGGTGTGTGTATGTAAAAGGTTTATGGCTCCCCCTACTGTCTGCCTTTTTAAATCCAGATAATGGTTCAGATTGTGTGAAATAACCTGAAGCGTTTTATATTCGATTTCCTGCGGATGGATGGATGGATGGTGCAGTAGTTGAAGTAAAAAAAAAAAATCAATTTTTTAAAATAAAAATGGAGAATTTTTGTTGGCATTTGTATAGTTTAGCCGAAGGCTATTTCTGTTTTCACACACAACCTCGTTTTCTTTCAGTGTAAGCCGTATAATTAAAATGCAGCTGAAGAAAAGCACATCTCAGTCAGAAATCTCTGAAGATAATTTTAATTCCTAGAGTGCCCACTAGTGGTGCATGATCTGTGGATGAATATCATCAATCAATGACAACAAAAAAAAAAAACCAAACCCATGAACATCATGGCTCCATGCTTTCTATAGAAATGAAGCCAAAATTGCTCCGCCATATCAAAGCTGGAGCCAGAATCTGCGCAGTAGACATGAGATTTGAAGCCACGTACACCTACTCATTATGTAGGCCCCGTCCCCTTCTCCCCATACCAAGGTTCAGCAGGTCACCAAGGCTGTCAATCACTTCATTCCCAGGTGTATCCACACCTTATAATAGAATAACATTTTAAGAGCTAATTTCTGGGGGGAAATAAAAATGTGCCGATATCAGCATAGGGAAAACTGAGTTGGACACTGTAGATGGAAAGATGGTTTAGACAAGAAAAGTAAGCTGGAAAATAAGCTGTTTTGGCACTGAAACACGTGGATGGGCGGGACTACACAATATTGCAGGCAGCCAGCAGGGGTGCTATAGACCTGGGGCTGCTCTTTTTTTATTTTTATTTTTTGGGGTGTGTGTGTGTGTGTTTTAATGTTATTGTCCATGTTTTTTTTTGTAGTCATTGTCATCAGCGGCACGCTGTCTTTAAAGGCACATGGGAGGCGAATGCCATTTATGCAGCAGCCTCGTTTGATGTCTCATCTCATTATCTCTAGCCGCTTTATCCTGTTCTACAGGGTCGCAGGCAAGCTGGAGCCTATCCCAGCTGACTACGGGCGAGAGGCGGGGTACACCCTGGACAAGTCGCCAGGTCATCACAGGGCTGACACATAGACACAGACAACCATTCACACTCACATTCACACCTACGGTCAATTTAGAGTCACCAGTTAACCTAACCTGCATGTCTTTGGACTGTGGGGGAAACCGGAGCACCCAGAGGAAATCCACGCGGACATGGGGAGAACATGCAAACTCCACACAGAAAGGCCCTCGCCGGCCATGGGGCTCGAACCTGGACCTTCTTGCTGTGAGGCGACAGCGCTAACCACTACACCACCGTGCCACCCTCATTTGATGTGCAAAACACTATTCGGGCTAAGTCGTGTGTTATATGTCACCACTGCTTTAGAATTGTCTGAAATGTCATGAATTTGCGAGGGGAATATTTGTTGTAAATAATTTTATAGTGACTCTTTAGAGTCACATCAATAAAGTTCCAACAAAACGAGTTTAATCACCTCGATCCAGCCCTGTTATTGTTTACGAAATTCCAGAGAAGCTGGAATTAAACTAAATTAACCATGTCGTAATATCTAATTATAGATTATTCAACTGAATTAATTGAAATCAGAGAGATGGAGATCACATGCCTCACTAAAATATCTGCGGTGAATCATTTCATTTGGACTTTTTTTTTTGTATGATACACATTAACCATTACAAATGTCGTCGTAAAATATTTCACGCAAATTTTATGACCGTGCTGAACTCCCTTAAGATTTTTCATTTATGGTGTGATTGTCACCCTTCTCATGTCCAATTTGTTTTCTTGTGGTTTCATTTCGTCGAAAGAAAGTGAAAAAGATGACAATTCCAACTCTTAAAATTATACATCAGGTAATGGGTTAGAACACCACATGCACCATAATAGGGCAATGGATAGTTTCTATTTTATTGTTACAGTTAAAGTTGAGTTTTATTGAAAAATTAAAGCATAATGGTTATCATAACTATACCTGCTTTTTGATGAACTTTGTCAACCACTTTCCTTTCAGTGAACTAGTAAATACATAGTAGTAAAAAGGTTATGGTCAGGACAAGTGGAAAAATCTTGCTGCTTGTCTGACTGGACAAGTGGATTAAAAAGCTACTGTTGAGCCCTGAGGGTCAATGGAACAAACTAGCTAAAACCATTATAGAATCAATTGGACATCTCTTTTGACTAAAGGAGAGCTTATGGTGAGGTAAAATTATGAATAGTTATTTTGTGAGAAGTGTGTTCCTATCTGAAATTATTCCATAATTTGATCTCGTGCATGATCACACACAACATTTTGGCATGTTTGAGCAAGGCAATATTTTTATTCTTGCTTTGATGGGATATGGAAAAACAACATTTTGACAACATAAATGCATTTAAAAGGACTGAATAGTTCAAGGGTATTGCAGGTTGTAAACAATAATGAGAAAGGTAGGTGACTCCTTTTGGGATTTCTTGCAAATGGTTGTACATTGTTCTCTGAATTTATATGCAGAGAGCTAAGGAGATATTAAACATGGACTTCTGATGATGGCACTGATTTTTCTGAGTGAAAACTTTTAATGTTTACCCAGTTTGAAACCGGGCGCTGGATTACACACGCCTTTGTAGATACAACAGCAGCACAAGATGTAATGTTCACATACCAGCGAGTTCACCTATTCATCATATGTACAACTGGCAGATTAAAAACTATGCATGGCCTTTTTTTTTTTTTTCTTTTTTTTTTTCTTCTTAAAGCTTCTTTTTTGCAAATAAAAATGTGACCTCATAAAACATTTCATTACTTTAGACCTGTCCCCAGATAAGCTTTTTGGTAGGTTTAAAGGCCATGTGATATTTATAAATTGACACCTACTATAGTAGGGGAAATTGGTTTGTCTTGATACTCAAACTGACTAGAATGGTGCATAATTATGCAGTTTGATCAAAGATTCTAGTTTGGTACTTCATGACATCATTTCACGTTAATTTTGGATGTGTGCTGAATGCAGGCAGGATATACGCAAAACGCAGGCAGGATGTACGCAAAACCCAGCCAACATATGTGGGGAGACAGCAGTATAAACCCACCTAAAACTGGCTTGTATTAATTTTGAATTAATAAATTTGCTTTTATATATTCTCAGTATATGTGGATTTTAACTGTTGGCTAATTGGCAACATGCAGAAGCTTCAGGACGGGCTCAAGTTTCCAGGTCTTGCAATACCACAGCTGTACACTAGGGAGCAGACTTGCCTCATCAGAGATTCCTGCTTTCCTGCAACTCTAGTTTATGCAAGCTACCCTTTGTATTTGTTTGTGTGGGCACGAAATGTCATTCTGCAAATGACAGTGCTAGTGAGTAGAGCCTGTAGGCATTTCTGCGTACTGGTTGTCTCAGGACTCACAATAGCTCAGTTTCTGTCTACTCCGTAGAACATGAGAGTCAGCAGAAAAACATTTCACATGATTTACAAGACTTACATTTGTATTTCAACTTGCTTTTCTTTTCACTTAAACTAGCTAGAAGAAGGTGACCAGGCAGGGATATTTGTGATAGTTCATTTATAATAAAGGAGAATAGAGTACAGTAAGTTATTACCTCTCATAACATCCAGATTAGGGTTGGTTTTGATACCAAAGTTTTGAGTTTGGTATGGTACCTGGCATGGTAGAACACTAACGTTGCTAGTGTGATACCAATGAAATAAATAATTTGTGCTTCTGTATGTCTGTGGATAGCAGCTGTTGAAAGAAGGATTTAAAAGTAGGCTAATTTTACAAACATCTGTCTAAATTTATTTCGATAGCCTCTTTATTCTTTCATTCATGAATTTATTAAGCAGTAGACTGCTAAGTAGACTTAGACAAACAGCCTTACGGCCATCATCACAGTGGCTGGCTGCCAGTTAGCACCATGTAATGTCAGGCAGCTAAACTTTTATAAGCAGGCTAGTCTGTTGGCTAGACTCCGGATGGGAATTATTGTGAATAAGCCAACCATGGACAAAGTTCGGTACCTATCATTTCAACAATCTTTTTTTCCACTTTGTGTGATCATGTGCACCTTTCTATTCCTGGAATTCTTTGTATAAACTGTGATGTACGTGCATCTACAGGGTTTTTTCTAGAAAAATTTAGTATGAGGGCGCTCACCATGGTGAGGGAGCGAAGCGGGGGGGGATGGTGCCGGTTGTCCCCCCCACCGTGCAAAGCCTTTGAAAAATGCTCCAATGGGACATTCTGAGGCTATCTGAGAGGGAAATTGTAACAAATTGTCTGTCAACATTGAAAAAGAAAGAAGTAATCTTCTTCTGCCCTGGACAGTCTTTGGCTTTCTTCCGTTTCGTGCGGCGGGATGACATCTTTTAAATGCCCAAGTGTCAACAAAAACAACTCGCGGACTACTTCTGTCAAAAGCTCCCGCGCCGGTGGGTGAAAGGTCATTCAGTCTTGAGAAATCTCGCTCTACAAGTCAGCTGACCTTGTATGTAACCCATGTCAAATCTCGCGAGAGCAGCCGCGACAAGTAAACAACTAAACAACATGGCGCCTCAGTCTGGAAAACGCCAATTCAGATTGTTTTTGCACCGTCTGGTGGTGTATCTACTATGACTGGAATATTTTTGGAGCAATTATAACGTATTTGATGATCAGACACATTGTCACGTGGTGTTGCTGGGATGTTTTCACGGAGTCGGTAAGGGGGCGCACGCCGAGAGTAAGAGGGCGCAGCACCCCTGTTCCTCCGTTTAGACGAAAGCCTGATCTAATGTTTCATCAGGCTAGATTTATTGTCTCCTCCCACCACACATGACCTGAGGCACCTTTTGCACAAAGGTGTAAAAGGGAACTCCATCTCTCCACTATCACTTGCCCTAAAAGCAAAATATTGCCAAATCTCACTCAGAGAGCCTTGTTTCTCGACAAGTTTCAGTGGTCTAATGGCACTAGTTCATTCAGCAGTTGCTAAATCCATAACGTCTTCCCAAACTTGGCTAGATAACTTGAGGTGGTGTGGCAGGTCCCTGGTCAGCAGGAGAGCTCTTCACTGTTATGGCCCTTTTCCACTACCCTTTTTCAGCTCACTTCAGCTCACTTCAGCCCGACACGGCTCGCGTTTCGACTATCTCAGAGCAGCACGACTCAGCTCGCTTCAGCCCTGCTTAGCACCCAAAACTCGCACCGTTTTGGAGTAGGGCTGAAGCGAGCCAAACCGAGCCGAGTGGGGCTAGGGGTGTGAGGAGACACTCCCCTGTGCACTGATTGGTGAGGAGGAGTGTCCTCACATGCCCACACATGCCCCGCGAGCACGCTGGGATCTGTAAACACTGTAAACCCGGAAGAAGAATTATTTACGGATTACGAGAATTTCTGAAGCCTTATGCGCCTCGCCTCATCTATACGCTCTTGCCAGTATCTGTTGGCGTTGTCGGTGACAACAAGCCACAGCACCAAGACCAGCAACACTAACGACTCCATGTCCTCCATGTTTATTGTTTACTATCCGGGTCGTGAGACTACCGCTTAAAAGGTCACTGATGTCACTGTTTGCGCCGCCTAACGACATCACGTGACGTCCACCCACTTTCGCTAACTCCACCCAATGTGTCCACCCACTTCCAGCCAGCACGGTTCAGCGCGGTTGTAGTCGAAATGCAACTCCAACAGCCCCACTCAGCTCGACTCAGCCCAACTCAGCACGGCACGGCTCAGCCCAACTCAGCCGCATTTGTAGTGGAAAAGCGGCATTAGTGTTGGACTTGCATCACGCCCAGAAGCTGCTGGCTTAGTCTTAGTGTGGGTGAAGGAGTGAAATCTTAAAGGTGCGTTTCAAAGCATAGTGGAAAAAGTGGTGAAAATGCAGTGTTAACTAAAAAATTTGTGAAACGATAGAGTCCCGTTTCATATGTCAAATTTACCTTTAACTGGAGCAACCTTAATCCAAACACAATAGCTTGATCATTGCTTGTTGATTTAAATTGAGAATTGGGAAAAGGTCTGTATATTGACGTCAGCCATTGTATCCTTTGGTGCCAGGGAAGAGCTTTGAGGCTCGAATCTGTAGATACCATGAAAGTACTGATGAAGTAGCAGTGAATGTGCAAAAAGTAATCTGGAATTCAGGACAGTGGCATTCTCACCATTTCACTTACAAACGTCATAAGCAGGACAGCTTTTAATTTAAGCTGTTCATTGGCCTTTAACACTGTGAATGTTCTTTTTGATGCTGTGCATGCTCACTGTTAGTTATAAGATCATTTTACTCTGGGAGCTTAAGAGCATTTCTGTGGAGTTTCACTCCTTGCAGTGGTGTTGTAGATGCTTTTGAGGTGAAAATTAGTTCTTGTCGAAGGTTACTTCCTCCATGTCTTGTATTTTGAATTCTTTTTTTTTTCTTCCCAGCTTTCTGCATTTATAATCCTGATCACAAAGATGCCTTCATTTAATTTTAAACTGTTGTGGTTTTGTAAGGCCCTTTAAGTAGTTAACTGGCCAGGGTTGCAGTAGATCTGGAGCCTGTCCTGGGAACACTGGGGTGGGAATACACCATGGATGTCCCAGTAGTCCATCGCGGAGCACCATGCACACACACTTTCACACCTGGGGGCAAGTTAGAGCAACCAGTCCACCTATATGCATGTTTTTGGGAAGTTGGAGAAAGCCAGGAAACCCACACAGACCTGAGTAGGATATGTGAACTCCACACAGAGTTCAGGATTGAACCAGTGACCCTGGTGCTGTGGGTGATGCTACTGTGCCGCTACCTTAGGGTTATCTGTTGGAGTTATTGCATTAAAATGTTTGAGTGTCAAAAACTGTCATTCCTCTTGTTCCCGATCTCTTAACTATTTACACATTTAACTTCACATTTTCTAGGTTTTTGCTCAGTTCTGTCAGGAATTTTCAATCTGCATGAAAAATGGCCACCTCTGTGTGATGTGTGTTTAATTTGGTTAAAGCAGATACGCAGAACCATGGCCTCACTTTCATTTATAAATGCCTTGAGACCTCAAGAATGGCAAAGGAATAGTTTAAGCGTTAACAATAAATCTCATTCTCATCTCATTATCTCTAGCCGCTTTATCCTTCTACAGGGTTGCAGGCAAGCTGGAGCCTATCCCAGCTGACTACGGGCGAAAGGCAGGGTACACCCTGGACAAGTCGCCAGGTCATCACAGGGCTGACACATAGACACAGACAACCATTCACACTCACATTCACACCTACGGTCAATTTAGAGTCACCAGTTAACCTAACCTGCATGTCTTTGGACTGTGGGGGAAACCGGAGCACCCGGAGGAAACCCACGCGGGCACGGGGAGAACATGCAAACTCCGCACAGAAAGGCCCTCGCCAGCACCGGGGCTCGAACCCAGGACCTTCTTGCTGTGAGGCGACAGCGCTAACCACTACACCACCGTGCCGCCCAACAATAAATCTAATATAGTAATTTTTACGATTAAAGTGATTTCATATAGGTAGCGGTCTGAGTGAATGACTTTGACGTCCGCAACGTCACAGCAGGAAGTCTATCGGTCTCCATTTGCCATTTCCGTTATACTAAAACACAGAGCTGACTGCATCTCCGATCCTCTATTTTGAGCTAATTTATCACCATGCCACGTAGATGTGTTGCTTGCCGGTGCAGCAACATGACAGAAGGTGGATTTACGTTGCATTCCTCGCCCAAGAATGTTCAAACTGTAAAGATTTGGATGTGTTTTGCGAGAAGTTCATGGGCACATTGGACTGCTACGAAGTGGTCTCTCCTCTGCTCTGCACATTTTACGAAAGACTCGTACGAGACCTCTGACCTGTTGAGGAGCGTTGACTATAAGCCTGTATTGAAAGAGGGTGCAGTACCAACAATTAAATAAAGCTGCAAAAAAAGGAAAGTATTTTTTTTTTTTTTAAAAGGAAAGGAAGTTCAATTGCACCAGTTCTCCTGGAGTGTGAGCCGAGGGTTGTTGGTAAAACCTGGGATGGAACGGGATGTGACCTATTGCTTGGGCAGTGACCTCCCCGCTGTTGTTGCTAAAACCGGTGATGTCCCGTGTTTTAGTAATTGCCTGAGCCGAGCAGTAATGGTGGAGTACTCAGTATGGAGAAGGAGTGGAGCAGCCATCTGATTTCTCTGCTGGATATTGCTGCCATCTCTCCCTTACGTGGAAGAAGTGAATGAATGGAGAACTGAACGAACAACTGAAAGTCAGATTGTTTCAAAACAATAGGCCACAAGATCGGCCTTCAAGAAGCGAGAACACAGATGGGTAAGCTCCGACTCTCATTTGGATACAAAACGACAACACTACGTTTACCTGCATTTAGATTAATACATGTAACTTGTATTGTGTGTTTTAAGTTACCGGTATAAGATTATTTAATTTGCTTCAGAATGTGATTTTTTTTTTTTGTTCATCTGATTTATTTAATTAGCCTTTTACGTTTTATCAGTGAAAATGCATGCATGTACATCTATGTTGCCTAAGTTATAACACCTATCCTGTTTTAATGAGAGTCAACCCACAATCAATGAAGTCAAATGAGTCTTAGTTGAGCAAGTCGGTAACAGTATTTCTTACTTTCACCATAAATTTTTATTTATATGACTGGTCTATAGCTGTCAAAGGCCTCAGCCTTAAAACCGGTTCCTGCTGTGACATCACGCACTTGGCTGGCTCAGTGGGGCAGCTCGAATGCCAACTTTGCAGTCGATTTTTAACTGTCCAAAATATATATATATATATATATATATATATATATATATATATATATATATATATATATATATATATAATATGAGTGATTCCACGCTTATGGGTACCGAAATGGGGACATGAACTTTTATTTTTAAAAATTCACCTAAAACCATTTCTTTTTTTACCATCAGGTCACAAAACATGTAATCTTTAATGAATGATATGTTAAAAGATAACTTTAATTTTCTGAGATGTAATAAAAACATATTTATATGCCAAAGTCAAGCCTATGAGTTCCAAAATGATGTCTGTTACATTACTTCTGTTACGATTGTCCATCTCGCGTCCGTTACAAATTAATTACAATCTAGCTATATACCATGTTAATCTTATTGAAAGAATGTGTATGTTTATTCTACTACACACGTTTATTAATTATATTTGCTAAAACATCACCTTCCTATGTTTCAAAAAGTAATTCTACACTGTTAAAATTGAGAATATATATGTCCACAACACTTCTGTTACGTTCTGACTTTGGCATATAAATATGTTTTTATTACATCTCAGAAAATTAAAGTTATCTTTTAACATATCATTCATTAAAGATTACATGTTTTGTGACCTGATGGTAAAAAAAAGAAATGGTTTTAGGTGAATTTTTAAAAATAAGTTCATGTCCCCATTTCAGTACCCATATATTTTCATTCATTCCCATTTATGCAGCATATAAGAGTCAAGGATGGAGATACTATCCACTCAAATGTATTTAAAAATGAAGGTTCTGCATATGTGCTTTAAGGTCATTACCTTAGCTTAACAGTGTTTCTTGATGCTTTGGGATATCTAAAATAAACATGGGAGGGTGTTTTATACGGTCCTGGTCACACAGAGATGCAAGCGTCAGCTTTGTGCCTGATGTAATGCTATAGTAATCAAAGATACTGGGCACTTTGTCATTGGATGTTAAATGTGGGGGAGAGTGAATTCCAGAAGCCTTGTGGGTCTGGTTCAATGGAAAGCTACTCCTTTGGTTACCTGTTAGCTAAATATAATCTCAGAAGATCACATTTGTGTGGGTGTTTTTGTTTGTTTTTCCTCCCCTCCCCCCATTTTCCCTGGCTTTGGGATTGATTGAAGGAACATCCCTCCATTCTTTAGTATTGGGGAATAGGTCTCCTGGGCATATTGACTTGCACATCCACATTTTTTTAAAGATCTCGATACCTCAAGTCTGTAATAGCGGGGAAAAAATGATCAAAGGAACCTATACTTGATGTAACCACATTGTTTATGGAGATATGTAGACTCTAAAATACTAAAAGCTGAGAAAGCTGTTCTTAACATGAGGGTATCTACTGAAAGTGGTTTACAGTTTTTGCCTTTGCAGATTGTGGACTGAGTGGGGACACTGACACAGCTGGTCCCTTTTATGTCCACCGCTTAATCATATGGACATGGAATGCGTCAACAATGGCTTTTGTTATTGAGGATATGTTAGGGTAGTTCTGACTTTTAGCTTTTTCCCTGTATTTCTTGGGCATTCCTCAGTCATGCATGCCCACTGCTCTCTCCAACAGCACACCTTTTGTTCTCTTGCCAGGCGTGCGGAAGGCCGTTCCTGCCTTAACAAAAGGACAGTAAGTAGAGGGACTAACAAGGGGAGTGTCTAATCATGCTCTATGATCCTGCACTCAGAGATTAATACAAACTCAGTCCAACAATTAATAGCTTTTATTTTGTTTCACTTGTACTGACCTGTGCCTGTGGTTTTCTTTATATTTATTCTGTAGCTGTTCAGGAAATGTTAAGCAGAGCCGTAAACTGTTGAGTTTTCGTGACCTCTGCATCAAAGCTGGGCAGCAATCATCATTTGGACCAAAAGGTGGTGTTTACATTAGACCGTATCAGCGGATCATCAGATTAACGTTTTTAAAACGATTCGCGTGCACACAGCAACGCCAATACACGGATACGCTAATCACATGACTAATTAGACGGCACGTCACATGATCCCAGTGCATATCGGGCATGCGCAAGTCACTCACCACTTGCAAGTGGAAGGATGGCAAGCAAACACCTTCTCCAGCAGATAAACACACCTGGCTGTGATGTTCATGTTCTCACTGAGTTTAAGCGCCTGAAGGAGGTAAATAAGTTGAAATGTGTAAATAAACCTCAGTGCGGCTCAGCGCTTCCTCCTGCGCTCCAAATCACTCTGCCCTGAACAGCGAGTGCCCTCTGGAGGGTGCGCACTCCGGCCCTGCGCAGCTCACAGAGCGTGAGAGTGAAGCGCACGAGCAGTGATTCGGGACTGAGCCGCTGTGTGTGAGATCCCAACGCCAGCGAATCAGGAAGGTGGATGTCACCGTGACGTTGTCCAATGACGACGTCAGCTAGAGCTCAGCACAGCGTTTCCTCGTTCCTCAATGTTTACACAGCACCGGATCAGATACGAACTGAGTTGAATACGTGGGCCCTGGCGGATTCAAGTTGTTCCGCCTGTGGAGTCGTTTCCCAGCGTTTTAATGTGCACGGACAGTGCGTGCACGGACAGTGCATCCGCGACGAAAACGAGACGGATACGGTCTAATGTAAACACCACCAAAGATTCCCTTTGAAACTGATCCTCCTAAGTGACCTTGAATTCTGTGCTCCATTTATCTGCTCTTGAATCAAATGATTTAATGAATTGTTCGAATGGGATTTTATCAGTCCTTAGGAGCTGGTTTTTGGTTTTGTAAAGTGAATGTCCTTTTCTTAGAACACTTCGTACAAGGCTCTCCAAATTATATGTGGAAACCTACGTCAGCTTTGTTTTTTATTGCTTTGTGTCTCTCTCACAGTATATTTATCCAGGTGTACATGTCCGTAGTACAATGTGAAGAATAATGAACCAGTCAGGTTTGCTATATAAATGCACAGTAGCTTTCATTGTTTCGCCCTGCATTGTGTGGGCCCACCCCCCAGCTGTACTCTTCCTGTAAGGTATTCGAGTTAGTTTGTTGTGCATTTGGACCACGTGCCTGGGTTTGTTGGATGTCCTTGTGGTTAATTGGCTCAAGATATTGGCGCAGTTTTCATCGGAGAAGGTGACCAACATCATATACCGCATGCTTACTTTCTGCTACCTCTGCTATTTGAATGAAAAGATAAATCTGTTTTGTAAACAAGATGATTTTGCATCTTTTTATAGTTGGGGAAATGGTGCGTTGTAGGATGTAGCATTGTGCTGGTATCCTATTTATTTTCTCAATTATTTAAGTGCTTGTAGTCTGACATCACATTTTTTTTTTTTTTGCTGGCAGTTTTGGCATGTGGATTGAGACACTGCATGTGTACTTTTCATGTACAGGCCATCACAAGACTAATATGCTCTTGCAATGCACAGACGCTTTCAACAGAGGGATTGTTGCTCCCAAGCAAACTGGATCTTGCCGGTTGTTGTCTGTGAATGTTCCTCTTGGAATTAGGGCAAACCAACAGGGAGAGGAACAGTCGTCATGATCTGACGTGACAGATGGAGAGAGAGAGAAAAAGGGCGGGGAAATGAGCTCAGTGAATGTAGGAAAATGGGCAGCTTGCCCTATAGTAATAATAAGATACCAGAAAGGGATGGAGAGCGATGTAAAAAAAAAAAAAAAAAGTATACAGATTATATTAAACTGGGCCAGCTGCTAGATTTTATCTTTTTAAGGGGTTAAGAAATGGTGTCTGATGATTAAGTCAGAGAAATTCAGTACATTTTCTACAGGATTCACTCCCAAACTGTACATTTAATGTTGGGGTGGGGTAGTTATTGATGTCATCATCGACATTTGATCTCGGGATGAAAGAGCCAGGGATGACATACAATTTTCAGTTACTACTAGTAACCTTGTGCCTCCCAGTGTGCCAGCCAGTTACCAAAGAACCATGCCCTGCCCTCCAGAACTTGTGCTCTGCCCGCAAATACCATTGGCATGCACAAATTTATATGCGCCCTGCTCATAAAAGTGCCCTCGACATACGTTCTGTCGCATATAAACAGTGTGCCCTAACGAATGTTGGCAACTTCCTGTGGAAGTAACGCATGTTGAGCAATCACAGCACACTATTACCGTGGGTCACAGTCATGCTTCATCAACCGCTTTGTCGTCTTTGCGGAGCAAAGCTCCGACCCTGTGGTTTTGGAAGAATTCCCCAACCTGTACGTGCATCTAGGTTACTAACAAAATTAGTTTTGAGTGGGGTGGGTTTTTTTTCTTTGGCTACCTTTTTGTACTTATAAGCTACATACAAAAACGAATATCTTGCTTTCTTACAATTGTAACAATACAACAGAATAAAAGTCCATGACCGTTTTTGGAATTGTTTAAGGAAAAGTCGCAACGAAGTGGCAAGTTATCCTTTTTTTTTTTTTTTTAATTCTTTGAAATTGCAATGCGAGAGTTCTCGATGCCTGCGAATGAATTAACCTTACTTGAGCTTAAAGTGCATATCATGGGTAAATTCATGAGCAAGACCAATGTAATTCTCCTATTTTATATTAAACTTTGGTCAAATATCTGTAACATTCTGCATTCTCTGCAATTTTTTTTTACCTTGAGCAATACCAGAAAAATTCAGTTGAAATCAAGCCATTTGAGGCGAATTGGTCGGCCTCTAAAAACTTGGCATTTGGATTTCCCGGCAAACGTTGATTTGTGATGTCGCGTGCGGGACGCCTCCCTCTGAATCCTACGTCAGGGCTGGTTTGTTTATGAGAAAACGACCTGGTGGTTTTCTGCAAATTTCTTCAACGTTATCGCGTAATTATTAAAATGTTTAACAGATGTATCGTAGGAGGGTGTAGCAACACCAATCTTGATGGGATTAGTACTCATCGTTTCCCAAAAGACCGGACAATGAGAGAGAAATGGGAGCGCTTGGTCTACACAGGCTGTGCACTTAAACTGTGCAAAGCTCGCGCAGCCTGCTCGCGCTTCCGCAGATAGCGTCACGAATCTGGCTCTAGATTCCCTTGGGATTTTTCCAGATGCATTTTATTTTATTTTTTTCTGCTGTAGACAGATGGCTTTGTGCAAAATTACCCTTCTGGATGAGTGTGTAAAGGGACATACTTTCATATAAAAAAAAGAAAAAAGAAGAAAAATAAATTGGTCCAGAATGTGCACTTTAACTTTCAAGTCTTGTGGAGAAACTGGATTATTTAAGCTTATTTATTAATATTATTTTAATTATTCTATTCAGGTTGATTTTGTGTCCTTGTAAATATATTGCTTGTACACTCATTGGGAGCTCCACTTTTAGGCACTATCTAAATATCTATATTACAATAACGAGCAAGGTAAATGTCAGTCTACAAAGCAGTGATGCCAATAAATGCACGAAAGAGAAAATTGGTTAAAGCTGCAAAGAGCTTGGAGAACTGAGCATCTCTGTCAGAAATTAAGTAGCTCTAGAAGTTGTAGGACTAATCAAATTCAATCAAAAAGTTGGGACCAATGGCTTTCGACTCTAGATCTATAGAAAATCTAGTCACTAACATTTTAACGTGTTGGAAGATATCAAATCTAGCATGAATATCCTTGTCTAATATTAATTATCGATTAACACTAACCTTGGACCTAGTCAAGGCTAATTGCAATTGGATTGCAACCATTTCAATTTTAAATTGGCCTCACTGTTAGGTCTGCCATTAATATATTATAATACAGCAATAAATCTAAATGTTAGATCTTTAGTTAGGTTGCTGTCTGTCAATAGGCCTAACATTATTGGTGTATATTTAGCCCATGATCTTGTTTTAGGTGGTGGTGATTTACAGGTTAATATTTTTGCAGCAATATTAATTAAAACTAACAGTAGGCTTGACAGCACGCCACTGTGCTGATGAACGTCCCATGGGAGAACAGCATGTTTTCATTTGGCTTTTAAAAACATTTAAGTGTTTAATCTACATAAAACTAGGGTCAGTTCAAGAATAAATAACATTTACGGAATATATTGTTACTTTTGTGCAGCGTTGTGATGAGCTTTTACTTTTAAGCGGCTTTTTTTTTTTTTTTAACGTTGTGTAATGCGATACACCAAATTCATGGGTGCCGCCATCTTGGGGTTTTTTAGTGATCTTCATCACCGGTCCATGTGTTTTTGTTGTTACTTCCGGTTCGCTCACTGTTTGTTCAATTGGCTTGAAACTCATGATTCCCACCTAGTGGTTGAATCTCTCATGTTGGCTTGATTTTCCAATAAAATCAGCTGAACACTTTGCTGTCTCATGCCCGCGAAAGATCAGATCACTCAGGAAAATTTTGTCCTTCCCAAAAATCAATCATTTTTTCCTAATATTTTTATTTTTTCATGGGGGGGAAGGTGTATAAATATCAGTAATGCTTTTTTGAAGAGAATTAACAAAAGTTTGACCCTCTTGTACACCGCGCATTTGAACACCACTGTCATTAGTCATGCTTGGTGTCCACAATTTAAAGTGAACATACCTGCTAAATTCTGGCTTTTATGTTTAAACACACAGGATGTACCAATTTCACTGATGTATTACTTTTAAGCCTTCGAGGTGCATCCTGAATGTATGCATTGTGTAAAACTGTTGTAGAGACGATCACTTTGTTTGAATTATTAGTCAACTCTGATGTCACTTTTTGTGTATGTGTGGTTCAATATAATATTAATAATAGTGGAGCCCCGTGCTTGAAAGAATGCATCGACCTGATTTTTGATGGCTTGACTGTATGACGTCTATATGTACATGTACCACCACAATGTACAGTTTCATAAGTGCAAGGCAACGTAGCTCAAACACTTGACCACTGGACAATGAAATTTGTATCTTTTTACATTTTTTTTTTAAATCCATTGCTAATTTTCAAGTTGCTTTTAAAAAAAATAATTGGATTATTTGACAGTTTCATATAATGCTAGTTAAGTTTTATTAGTCCACTAATTTGTTGGACAATTGGCAGTTTGTCATGTAAGGGCAGTAGAGGGATATAAGTGCAGGAAGAGTTTTATTGAAGATGCACTAGCAAACAGATCCAAAACGTGGACAAAGGTGGAGTTGAAAAACAGGCAGTGGTCAAGTGAGGCACAGACAGGATATCAGGGGTAATGCAGTACTTGCAGTCCAAAAAACACAAATGGGGTCAAAACCAGAGAGGTGATCAAAAAATACAGAGCCTGGTAACGCCAGATGCAGGGTACAGAGTGTATACTGTGCAAAGTCTGTGTGTTACTGAGAGTCCTTATATGGATATGCTGTGATGGCACTCCTAATTAGGAACAAGTGCATGGTGATCAGTCCTAATGGTGTGGTGCGTGGATGAGAGATGTAACCAGACACCTATGACACATCAAGTTTGGTATTTGATTGCAACTATATAGTAATGATGTAAAGTGAAAGTGCTGGTTCACTGCTGTCCACCAGGCACCTGGCAGAGTCGCACTATATTAAATCAAGTTGGGTTTTTTTTTTTGTCTTGTCATTTCAACTAGATACAGTTGGTGCAGTACACCGTTAAAACGAAACAATGTTTCCCCAGGATCATGGTACTACCTTAAACATCGCAGGACTATAAATCTACAAATAACATAGTGTAAGGGTGCAGTGGGTGCAAACATTGCCAGACAATAAACTACACACAACATAAAGTGCAGACAAGAAGGACGGTCAAAAATGACAACTAGCACAGACAGTACATTGCCAACCAGTACCTGTCACTGATAATGTGCAAAAAAGTTGTGTGTGTGTGTAAATGTTGTGGTGGTGTTTCTGGTGCATGGCACACAGTGTCAAAGAAAGGAATAAATATGTATTTGTACCTGCAATGCGTATCTCATTATTGGTATCGCTGTCACAAGACAATGCAGCAATTTATTGACGTGAATGACACTACATAATTCAATAGTTTATATGCTATATTAGTCTTCTATTCTGGTTGATTTTGTGCCCTTGCAAATATTTTGCTCATCCACTCCTCAGGAGTGCCGCTTTTAGGCAGCGACTATATATCTATTATAACTGGGGAGTAGGGCTGTGCGATGTCCCCTTAATTGGCATCGACGATGTTTACAGTGCAAACATCGTGATGGACAATCATATATCGTGGGGGGGGATTTTAATACCACATTATAAAATTATTATTATTATTATTATTATTATTATTATTATAAATATTAGATACTCATCCGAGGCTTTGGCACGTAAAGAAAAAAAAAATCCCATTGCGCTGAGAATTGTGATATATACTACTGTATATCCCATAGCCTACTATCTCTTTAAATTTAGGCTACCTAATTTTCTATGTTTGATCTTCACGCCACAAAATCTGAGTTGATGGAAGAGATGGTGACAGAGATCGTTCCGTCGCTGTCGGGTGCTACAACACCCGGTCCGTCACATGATGAAGGGGAGGAACCAGGTGACTGCACCGCGGCAGTGCCTAAGAAAAAGAGAGGGTCTTTGGGCAGCCTTCTTGGGAAGAGAGCAGCAGCCAGAGCATCCACGCTTACTGATGAAGAAAAGTCTGAGGCAGAAATGACCATGTACCTGCAGGAAATTGTCATTGATGGGGGGAGGACCCACTGATGTGGTGGAAAAGGACCGAGAAAAGACTTCCATTAATGGCAAGATTAGCACGTAAATATTTGTGCATATGCGCCACCAGTACTCCATCAGAACGAGTGTTCAGCACCACGGGTAGTATAGTTACCCCAATCCGCAGCTCATTAAAACCAGACAAAGTAAACATGCTAGTCTTTTTGGCCAGAAACCTCGACATTTAAACATGGTGACCATTGCCTGCACTGTTAACCCATTAGGTTAAATTGCTTCGGACTGCCTGCGTTTTCTTGATTTTGATTTTTATTATTACTATTATTGTTATTTATTTACTTGTTCTTGTATTAACGCAGGCTCTCTCGGTTTTTTTTTTTTTTTAATCGCTGTTCTTTGCTAACTGAGTCGACTTCATGAATATTTGGTAGCTTTAATTTCACTGTAAAAAGTTAATGCCCGGCTACGTTAAACTTTGTGAGCGCATTTCGTGCTGCGCACGTTCCGGTTCTCTTCGTCTTGATCGTTCATCTTTAAATAAATATGTTTGCAAAATCATGTTCATGACTATTTATTTTGTACCATTTTTACAATAAAAAGTTAATGCCTAAGCCTGGTTAATGCCTAATGCCTAAATTAAATTGTGTAGGCTACCGAAGCGCATGCTTGTGCGTTCCTGTTAGACTTGATTTGTTGTTCAGCCTACTGTATCTTTTCACGAATACCAGTTCACAGAATCACCTTCATTCTTCCATTTGGTTTGACGTTATGGCTTAGAGTGGACCATTTTGAGTCTGAAAGTAGGCCTATTTACCAGATTAAAGTTATTTGACATCTGCGCTTCACTGCCGTTTTATAAGGTGCAATATTTCCCGACTGAAGTCGTTAATGGTGGCTATTTGTTTGAACAACATGACAAATTTTACATTAAAAGTATAGTGTAGGCTAAAAAATGAAGTCAAAATTTATTATTAGTAGCATACTGTATTTGTGTAACCACATGTTATGTTCACTAGCATGTCCCTGCACCATAGCCTACGTGAACAAGCGGTAATAGGATATTACTTTATAATGATTTATATAATTATGTATTTATATATAATTATATGTTATATAATATATTTATATATTAAACAAAACTAACTAACTAAACTAACATAAAACTAACTTTTTAGGTTAAATAGGCCCAGATGATATATGCATGTTTATAGGGCTGGGCGATATGAGAAAAAATTATCACAATATATTTTTTCAAAATTTTCGATCACGATATAAATCAAATCACCATTTTTGTATTTTCTTTAATTTTCTGCTCAAAATATGAACATTACAAATTAGTAGTTCCTTCCTAATTAACAAAAATAGCTTAACAAGCCTTCAAGTTTCACAGAACCAAAACAAACTGGATGCACATTCTTTTGTTCTTTTTGTTCAAATGAATAAATTGAAACTGAAAAATAAAAACTATATACCATTGTTAATCATTTGTGCAAATTCTAGCAGCTTTCAAATAAACATAAGACATACTGACGTGTAAACCTTATGCTGCAAGGAGAAAAAAAGTGCAATCTTGTACGTCAGTGTGTTTAAGGTTTTGTGTAACACTTTGTTGTATGTCCGATTTTAAATATCCAAAATACCTCCACACAACCGAAGATCTCTGGCCCTTCTTTTCAACGATGTCCTCCAGGGCAGTGCTCTGACTTTCCTGTTCAGAACTCCGGTCAGTCGGCTTCTTGCTCATTTTTATAATCGCTTTGTTTCATGCTTTGTTGGAGAAATGCCGCGCTCCTGCAAACTTCACCACAGCCATGCTGTGCGTTGCTGCTACACGTGTGTGTGTGTGTGTGTGTGTGTGTGTTTGTGTGCACGCAACCTAACTTGACGTGGCTCTCTTCCAACTGATTGGTTACGTGCGGTACTGTTTAGTTATGATTGGCTATTCGCGTGTCTGTCAAAACTTCGGATGAAGTAATTTTATTGAAGGCGTAGGCTTATCGTAGGCATATCATACGTGTCTAATTTCTAATCGTAGAGATTTTATATCGTGAATAACATCGTAATCGTAAAATCGCCCAGCCCTACATGTTTATGACAGGAGGGGGCGTGGTATCACGATGGTGGCTCTCCATCGTGATGGATGACCACCATCGTCGATGGACGATGGCATCGTCTATTGGCACAGCCCTACCGGGGAGTGGCCTAGTGGTTAGCGTGTCCGCCTCTCAATCGGGAGATCGGGAGTTCTACTCACGGTCGGGTCATACCAAAGACCATCTTAAAAATGGTACCTACTGCCATCTGGCAAGGCACGCTGCAATACAGATGCGAGTGGGGAGTCAAACTCTCGTGGTTACCAGAGGACTAGCCCCCCACTGTAACCGTAGCTATGTAATAGGCGAGAGGCCGAGGGCTATGGAAACTGAGATCGGCGCCGCCCTATACGCCACATGGCGTGGGAAGGACTTTTTTTGATAGCTCTCATATGAAGCATTGTATTAAACTGGTTAACTAAAGTTTCAGATTTCCTTACTTTATTTTACAAAAGTAATCTACCTTGTATAGTTGCCCAGTATGGCTAATTTTGTATGCTCTATTCTGCACACATCTATAGGGATGTGTGCAGAATTGCCCTAGATGCATGAAAAATTGTCTGCGACAATAAGTGTCACCCTGCTCTCTTGGAAAGCTAGCTGGAACACTGTTTCCCAGTCATTACCCTCCAGTCTACAGAAGATGAGCCATGTGCCTTTTGGGGTTAGAAGACTGTTCTCTCTTCTGTCGTATGGCTGTTTAGTTTTATGTGGTGACACTGGGGAAAATAAATACCTCCTCCACACATCTGGCTTTCCAGCAAGTGATTTTTCCTGTTGGGAGCTTTTGGACACCTGCTGCATTCATCCAACACAATAAATATACATTGCAGGGAAAGCACCATTTGAAGAGAGCAAAAAGAGATGAAGGATGCTGTTGAGCTTTGCAAAGCAGTGTTTCACAGTACTCCCCTCTACAGTTTTGGCCTTAAGTGTTTTTTTTTTTTTTTATTGTGGAGTTTGCTTGTGTTGTCTGGATTTTGAGCTCACAGTTTATAAGCCAATGCTATAAAGTCAGAGCATTTCAAAGCAATACAAGTTTTAATAAAATGCATGGGTCAAATTTCCTTACTTGCTTTGATGTTGGGTGCTGTCTATTAAATATTTTAATAGGCTGTAAAATGGGGTCTCGTTTTGACCACTGTGAAAAGGTGGTGGAAAAGCAGTATGCTAAGTTAAATGCTATACAATCACATTTTTGGATCAGACTATTGACAGTTTTGCCAAAATATGGTTCACACAGTCACATTAAGGGTTCAAGTGGAAGTAATGGTTGCACTTGTGTATCAAGAACATCATGTACAGTACAAACAAACCCCATCACAGTTAGCCAAATTATTTACATCCCTACTATTGTCACTTCATCCGTTAACTGGAGCTGGTCTTCAACACACTCTGTGTTGGTTTGCTTTGTTGGAAAGCCTTCGTTGTACTTGCCTGTGTTTTGAGTCTTGGCTTAAGAACAGTACATATTTAAACAGTTCCAGACTTATTAATACTGTATGCCCACATCGTACATCACAAATGGCTTTAACTGACAGTTTATATACAGACTGCACTGGTTTCGGCTATAGGGATGGAATGTGCGAGTTTGTATGGATTTTGTAGCCGTGACAGTGCCCAGAAATGTTCTCATGTTGTAACGGCAGCCACTTTTCATCGCTTTCCTTCGAGTTCACTTCAATGTTTTCTCCCAGATCTCTTTTACTGATGTTTTGCCTTCAAGCAATTCCTGTACATACCAGATTTCACTTCACATTACTTATACTTGCTGCCTCTGTATACAGATGAGCACAGTTATGTAATGGCTAACGTGCGAGATGTTTTTCACACATTCTCAAAAACTAGAGTACAAGAAGCCATGTACGATTTCTTAAATATTGTCTGTGGTTTGTCTTTTTGTCAGAAATTACCCTAGGACAATGAAAATGGAATATTCGCCCAAGTGTGTATACAACAATGAGAACATATTGTGTGAACCATGAATTGCTGATTAGCAGGGTATATCATGAATGAAAGACTTGTAAGCATGGTTCTTGTCTGCTGAATTTGAAATGCATTATTTGGGATAAAAATCTAGCACTTATCCTTTACCAGTATTTTGAAACCCAGTGAACTCTGGTATTAGGCTTTTAATCATTTTGTATTTTATTCACATGCACGTTGAAGCAGTTCACTTTGCTCCTTTTCTTGCTCATTTAGTGAAACTTGCTGAGGCTGTCCAGTATTTTCTGTGCGCTGCACTGTGAGAGTGGGAGCTGGAGAGTACAGGATGAAGCTCTGTTGTGCAACCTGCTGCTGTCAGCCCAAATGGCAAAATGACGTACACACTCATGCCGAGTGGCAATGTGGCACTCCTTTCTCTATGTAACAAATAAGCATGTGCTGATAATTATTTATTCGATATACGACTTACCTGATACTCAGCATATTGTTTTAAAGGGCAAGTCTGAATATTCCCTTTCCATCCTGGATCAGTTCAGGAGGTACCTGCCTGGATAACTACCACTGAACTGAATGAATAATCCGAGATTAAGTTTGTACTGTGCCACTCAAGGCAGTCGAAGGTTAGCTGGGTTCTAAGGTACTTTTATTTTAGCCAAATTTGAAGGCAGTAGTGCATGTACCCTTGCTTGTTCACAAATGCCCCTGCAGTTTTGTTCATGCCAGCTCCTCTGATACATGAACATGTTTACCAGTGTTAATATAACAGGCTGTTTTGATTAAAAGTGATGTATTTGTATTTTAAAATTTAGCTTTAATTATACATTCTATATGTATGCATGCAATCACATGCACTACCGGTTGAAGAAAAAAAAAACGCACACACATTTAGTTGGGCGGCCTTTAGCTTTATGGTGCACATTCACCATGACATTGTTTCGCCAACCTTGTGCAACATTCCCCCACCCCCAGAGTTGCATTACTTTTTCACTGAGATCTTGTCTCGACAGGAGAGTCAAACCACTCTAAAGTCTCCTCCAGCACATCCCAAAGACTTTCACTGGGGTTAAGGTCAGGGCCCTATGGTGGCCAATTCATGTGTGAAAATGAGTCCTCATTAGAGGTTGACCGATATGGGTTTTTCTAAAGCCGATACCGATATTTAGAGGTCAGAGTCAGCCGATGGCCGATATGAGCTGCCAATTTTTTTGGGCCGATTTTTAGGGCCGATATGCTATCGTATTGTCCTTAATTGGCATGCTAAAATATCATACTAGTAAGAGGACGCACAACACTTATAAACTTAACATGATTTATTGAAAATTGAACACACTGAAAAAATCAACATATGAAATAAATATAAAATAAATAAATACCAGTTAAGTCAAAGGCTACTAATGAAATACTACTGAACTCTGAGTCTGAAATATTCAATATATAATCAACATAAAAATAAATATGAAATAAAAATATATTAGTGCTGCAAACACACTAGTAACACAGGACGTACTAGCAACATAAAAAAATAGTTAAACTTGAAGCACACTGTAATGTTTACATTATTTCACAGTTTGGCAACAGAACAAACATTCAAGGTTAGCATTTAATAGTGCCTTCAATGTTACCATGTTACTATATGTTAATGAAAGAAATTATTAATTTCAGTTAGATTTTATTATTCATAACATTCATTATGGGCGGCACGGTGGTGTAGTGGTTAGCGCTGTCGCCTCACAGCAAGGTCCTGGGTTCGAGCCCCATGGCCGGCGAGGGCCTTTCTGTGTGGAGTTTGCATGTTCTCCCCGTGTCCGCGTGGGTTTCCTCCGGGTGCTCCGGTTTCCCCCACAGTCCAAAGACATGCAGGTTAGGTTAACTGGTGACTCTAAATTGACCGTAGGTGTGAATGTGAGTGTGAATGGTTGTCTGTGTCTATGTGTCAGCCCTGTGATGACCTGGCGACTTGTCCAGGGTGTACCCCGCCTTTCGCCCGTAGTCAGCTGGGATAGGCTCCAGCTTGCCTGCGACCCTGTAGAAGGATAAAGCGGCTAGAGATAATGAGATGAGATAACATTCATTATAAATAATATAATATATAGTATAAATATTATGTATTATATAAAAATGACTGTACTCATCATAACAATTAGAATTAACAAATTAATGACTTAAACGTATTAAAATGAATAATCAATAGACTAACAGGGTGCAAGAAGACTTCCATGATGTGACAACTTCAGATAGTTACTTCAAAACGGCAAAATACATGTTCAAGTTATACAGTTTCACTGTGGAACTTCCATGCCTTGAACTTTCACACGTTTCCGTTTCAACAATATAAAACTCCGTCTCCCAGCATGCTGTGCAGGAAACCGGAAATAGGAACTGCAGAGGTCTAGCATCGGTCTCTGGTTCACAATCAAATCAAACATGTATACATCGCGAAAACGAATGGACATGGGATGGCAATGTTATAATGCGTTCACAGGTTCGTTTTGCGTCCTCTTTTTGTTAACTTTTCAGTTAGATTGTCCGTTACTACAGTTTAGATCGGAACATAGCGGTCACCAGCGTTAAGGGGGCTTACATAGTCGACGCATTCCCGACGCACTCGCGGCCACAAGGCTACGCATCGCAATGTTTTGTTTCGAGAGGAATTCTACAACTCCGATGCAGTTGAAATGCTATTCGTTTTTCCTTTCGCTAAATGAAGCAACACATCACAGATTACAACTATCATGAGAGCAAATATACGACTTTAGGACATTGAAATGTAAGAATTGAAGCCTTACCTGTAGGCTATCTCTGCTGACTCCTGAAACGTTTGTTGGCTTGGGTCTTTTGCACGCCGCGTTCTACGTAGCTGTCGTGCCTGACTTTAAATCGGCGCGACCAAATAAGAAAATCGGCCGATGCCAATTCATTAAAAAATGGCAAAAATCGGCCGATTAAATCTGCTGGCCGATTATGCTTATTTTGAATTTGATGTCAGTAACACATTTCAAAAAAGTTGGGACAGGGGCATGTTTACCACTGTGTTGCATCACCTCTACTATTAACACTCTGTAAACATCTGTGAACTGAGGAGACCAATTGCTATAGTTTGGAAAGAGAAATGTCCCATTCTTGCCTGATATGCAATTTCAGTTGCTCAACAGTTCGGGGTCTCCTTTGCTGTATTTTGCGCTTCATAATGTGCCAAATGTTTTAAATGGGAGAAAGGTCTGGACTGCAAGCAGGCCAGTTTAGCACATGGTGGACTCTCTTTTATTACAGCGCCATGCAATTTTAATATGTGCAGAAAGCAGTTTGGCATTGTTTTGCTGAAAGAAGGAAGGCCTTCCCTGAAAAAGATTTTGTCTGGACAGCAGCATATTGCTCTGAAACGTGTGTACATCATTCAGCATTAATGATACCTTCCCAGGTGTACAAGCTACCCATGTCATGTGCACTAATGCACCCTCATACCATCACAGATGCTGGCTCTTGAACTGTGCACTGATGAGTCGGATGGTCCCTCTCCTCTTTAGCCTGGAGGACGTGATGTCCATGATTTCTAAAAAGAATTTCTACCTTTGATTCGTTAGACCTCGGGGACAATTTTCCACTTCGCCTCAGTCCATCATAAAAGAGCTCCGGCCGAGAGAAGGTGGCGGTGTTTCTGGATGTTGTTTATATCTGGTTTTAACTTGCATTTGTGGATGCAGTAATGAACTGTTTTCATAGGCGATGGTTTTCTGAAGTGTTCCTGAGCCATACAGTGATTTCCACTATAGACACGTGTCTGCTTTTAATACAGTGTCGCCTGAGGGCCTGAAGATTGCAGGCATCCAATGTCAGTTTTCAGCCTTGTCTCTTGCATACAGAGATTTCTCCAGATTCTCTGAATCTTTTAATTATATTATGTGCTATAGATGATGTGATCCCCAAATTCTTTGCAATGTAATATTGAGGAACGTTATTCTTAAATTGTTGCACTGTTTGCCCACGCAGTCTTTCACAGAGCAGTGAACCCCTCCTCATCTTTACTTCTGCGAGACTCCGCCTCTCTGGGATGCTCTTTTTATACCCAATCTTGTTACTAACCTGTTGCCAATTAACCAAATTAGGTTTTTTTTTGTTTGTTTGTTTAGCATTACACTTTCCAGTCTTTTGTTACCCCCGTCCCAACTTGTCTGAAACGTGTTGCTGACATCAAATTCAAAATGAGCATACATTTTTCAAAAAACAATAAAATTTCTCAGTTTTAACATTTGATATGTTGTCTCTGTACTATTTTCAATGAAATATAGAGTTTCCATGATTTGCAAATTATCGCATTCTGTTTTTATTTACAGTTTGCATAGCATCCCAACTTTTTTGGAATTGGGGTTGTAGATCTGGACTCCTCAGACCTTTCTCCATTGCTCTAGAGTCTAATCTTTATGCTCCCTAGCAAATTGAAGCCTTTTCTTCTAATTAGTCTCTATAACAAGTGGTTTTCTGATTCTGATCTGGCCACACTGCTGTTTAGTCCCATTCCTGTGAGTTATCATGTTGTGCATGTGGAAATGCTCTTACTTTTACTATTAAACATAGCTGAGGGTTCTGCTGTCAATTTTATTTTTTTAAATTTGACTTCAAGCATTTAAATGATAAATATTTCTTCCTCAAAGTTGATGGTTCAGCATCATCTGTCCACATTTTAATCATGCATTGGACCGTTCTTAACTTAATTCCAGTAATTTCAGCAATCTCCTTAGTTGTTTTCTTTGCTTAAAGCAGGCCAATAATTTGACCCTTCTGAAACACAGTAGCATCTTTTTCATAAGCCCATGCTACATTGCCCAACATGGTTGTTTTAAGAAACGAGAAGCTGCTTACTGCATCAGTTAGTGTTAAAGGAATTATCAGCTGAAACCTAATAATCAAAGCAGTAATTATTCAGTCAAAGGCTCTTAAGTATTTGCTTATTTAAATCCAAACAGTGACTTTTTTGGCCAGTGTGCATACACGATATATGAGTACATATGTACATGCATACACTATGTATTCCGTAGTGCAGCACAATCTAACAGTCAGCATATAAAACTTGCTGCCCATGTTTAAGATGTCATAAGTAGAAGCTGAATATGATCCCGACCAAAAGATCTTTCTCCACTAAAACGCTGTTCATGAAAGGAGACTTTCCTGAAATTTATTTTTTTTTAGTACAATATCAGTCAATAAAGCTTAAAAACCTTAAAATCTATATTCTTAGGAAAATTGAATATTAATAATTATACATAAGGGCCACTTTTTCCATGGAATAAAAACATATTCTATTCCCTTCTAGCGGATTTACTGATGGCATGCAACATTATCGTATCGTTTATCCTCGATGTATTACGCCACTCTCCCCAATGGAGAATGAGCGTGCGATGATATGATATATTGCTCATTGTCAAAACATGACATCACACGTCAGAACTCATGCAGAGATCCAGTGACAAATTTATTTATTTTTTTTTCCCTTCTGCGCATGCACACAATCATTTCTTTGTTGGCTGGGAAAGAGAAAAGATCCAGTGCTAGGTTTAAGCACTAAATAAATAAACTGAAACTAAAGATGCGCTGAACACCCGAAAGGCTACCAAAACTTCATTATATATTCTTCATGCATATTTACAGGAGAAAAACATACCAATGGACATTGAAAAACTGGAAAAGAGACGCGTCTGAGACATAAAGCTTCCACGCTAGTGAGTGACTGACTGTGACAGTTTGTACATAAACATGGCCGCGAGGTTTGCTTGATTAAAACTAGAAGCTTTAAAGAGAGGAACTTGCTGAACACCCGAAAGGCGACCAAAACTCCACTGGTTATTCTTCACGCATATTTACAAGAGAAAAACATACCAACGGACATTGAAAAACTGGAAAAGAGAGCAATAGCGGAAATATTGTCAAAGTTCTACTTGGAGGTGAGGAAAAGTGACTGACTTTTACAAGAAGTCTTCACTTGTGGACTTCACTCAGCAAAGGCCTTTTGTTTTGAACCACTGCAACGTAACAATTAACTCTTACCAAAAGTAACTTTGAACTTGAACGGTCAACCTGGATATAGCATGTATATAAGTTGGGTGGTGGTGGTTCAGGCTTTTTGGACTCGTACCATTTTTATTGTTAGAACTTTGACTTTGTACATGCACATTGAATTACATTTCAGTCAGAATCAGCATTCAATATTGGCAAGTTACCCCCTTGTTAACTTTTTGTAAAATCTATAATTGTTCCATTGAATGTGTATGTATAATAATAATGCCTGGCTTTTTTGTGGTAAATCCAATATATTCCATTCCTTCGACTTGTTCAAGATCATGCTCGCTGAATGGAATATATCGGATATACCACCAAAAAAGCCAGCCAATGTTATTTAAATAACTCCATAAAGAAGAGTGTACCTTCTCTACATTTACCTGAGTAACCCTCGAAACCTGCAGTGTTTGGTGTATGAGCCTGCAGCAGAGTCTGTGTGTTGATGCTGATCTGTTTGAATGCATAGAGCCTCAACTCAACACGGCTGCGCCAAACCACTATCCAAAGCACCCACTCGGTGTTCTTTGGACAGTTACCGTCCCTCTTATTCATTGGGCTCTTCTCTATTATTTCAGTGCAAGCAGCCTAAGCCTATGACACATGCCATGGTCATTTTAAGCCATTGCTGGCCTACAACACTGATGAGAAGAGACAAGATAAGTCTAGAATGAAGTTCAGGGGCTCATCTCTCCACAAAGCTGCAGCTGGAGAAGAGAAATGCATGTGTCGTTGGCAGGAAAAGAGGAGGAGGAGAGAGTGGGTTGGGTTATGTGAGATTAGGGTGGCTGCTAATGTGGTGTGGGCAGCAGCCTCCAGAGCATCAGTTTGCAAAAACACTGATCATTGGGAAGGTCTTAATCTCTGCTGATGGTTTATGTAACAGTGAGTCACATGACGTGACATCACAGCTTATCCTGCTCGTTTTATCACTCTCTCTCAACTCTGCTTGTTAGACATACAAAGGCAGCGCAGTGGAGACAATTGAAAAGAGGCGCATGCAAGCTTTGGACTGCTTTTTGCATTTTTGTGACTGATGCACAGTGTAACATACTGCTCGTTGTCCTCATGTGTATGTGTTTGAGCCTTGTGGAGTATAGTGGATTGCATTGTGTTATTGAAAGGTTGCTGATTGACGGATCAATGAGAGAAACGGATCTCCAGGTGCAGGGCCGGGACAGAATGGCCATACAGCTTTTGTTCTGGGAATTGGAAAAGCATTTGAAGAGGTAACACTCAGAACTGAAAAGAGCAAATGCCTTGTGTAATATTTTGTTTTCAAGCCTTTATGTGAACACGTCTATTTATAGTTGTGCTGCAGTACATCTTTGTTTGTACACTTTGAAAAGTAGCTTTGGAAACCCTTCCTGAATAGAAATGTTCTTTGGAAATGTTCTGTCCCCACAATGTGCAACATTAATAGTAGTATTTATAATTAAAGTGGTTGTATTCTGAAGCATGTGCAACTTGTAATGTTTGTCCATTGTCATCCAGATGATTGTCAGTGTTGGAAAGACAAAGCTGTCGGTTGGGTTATGATCTTTTTTGGTATGTTGTGGTTGGTCCAAAATGGTAAGGTGGCTTAAAATCATTGTATTTGGATGAGTGAGCAGTAATGTGTTGTAAGACATTTAAATGACCTTACCCTAAGAGACTGCATATGTGTACTGAGATCAGGCAACAGAGAGATGACGTGTATTTGGGCGCTAAAATTACTTAAAGCCTCTTCCAGTCAAAGAACTTAGGAAGAGATTTGTCCTTCATTGAGCTGCTTGGATTCTCTCCCATTATTGTTGTGCCGCTGTTTTAATTGAGATAATTGGTCCATGTTTGCTGTACACAAAGAGACTTAAGTCTACCACAGTAATCCTGAGGCATAGATTGTATTTTATGATATCAGATGTGTGGTTTAATTGAATGTGGTAGCTATATTGTGGCCATGATATCATTCTGGTAAGACGTTTTCATTTCTGCCATTGGGAGCAAATGCACATGAACATTCAGGAGTTGGAAAATCTTTTTAGTAGCTTCTATAGAGGTTAAAATAGAAGCCGAGAAGTAGGATTCCAGTTCCATCTAGGGGTCAAACACACCAAGACCTTTTAGTAGGAGTATATGTTCCCTTCCCAGAATGCATATGGTACCAGTCAAAAGTTTGGACATGCCTTTTTAATTCAATTATTATGATGGACGTTGTTTCTCTTTACGTAGTTGAGTCGTTCTTGACATGATTACTACAGTTGTGGAATAGGGCTATTTACTGTTTGATCTCAAACACATTAAGAAGGCAAGAAATTGCACTAATTAATTTTTGACGAGGCACACCTGTTAATTGAAAAGCATTCCGGGTGACTACCTCATGAAGCTGGTTAAGAAAATGCCAATAGTGTACAAAGCGTCATCAAGGTTAAATGGTAGCTACTTTTGAAGAATCTAAAATAGAAAACATTGTTTGTTCTTTTACCACATAATTCCATACATGTTCCATATGTTATTTCATAGATTTGATGTATTCAGTATTCTACACCAGGCTTGTTGTACTCTGGTCCAGGACTCGGACTCTGGTCCGACTCGTGCCCTAATTTTAAGGACCCGTGACTCAACTTGGACTTGAGTACTGATGACTCGGACTCCTGCATTAACTGCATTTGGACTTGTAAATTGGAGACAAGGACTCGGATTTTTTCTTTATTTTTTTGTTACATGCCATAATAATTTGGCATATAATATTTATATTGGCATTAATTTTTGTACGAATTTTGTGCAAGCGTGTCACACCTGCGTGCCTTGGTGCATGCATCAGATAGACTCTCAGGCGCGCTCCGGACAGTGCATGCCAAGCAGACTTGCGTGTGAGCCGTAAAAGGTTTCACGTAAAGTAGGCATATCAGACGCTCGCTGGCTGTGCTGTGAAAATTGTGCATGCAGGCACTTTAAGTGTCCAAATCTGTCATTGCTTAACTCTTGAATATTTTCTATCGTGAATAATCATTAAAAAGCTTATCTCTGCTTTCTGAAGAAACGTATCTTGTTAAGATCTGTCCAGTACTTTGGGAGTAATGGCAGGTTGAAGTTGGTACAGCAGCGTCCGCTCTCTGCTCGCATGATGTTGGGAAACTGCCGGTGCTTTTTGTCTCACGGGAAAGTGGTCAGGCACGCGCGCTCTCGCTCTCTCGATCGGTTTCCGACTGGATTACTCATGAATATCAATCAGATAACTTTTATAGAGATGTTCTGTAGCTCTCTGTTTCTGATGAAGTATTCAGCAAAATTTTCCGTCTGCTAGTTTTGATGTTATGATTCACGGGAGACTTTGGAGGGGTTTTTTTTCTCCTTCCTTCTTAGCTTTACCGATTTTTATATTTTCAAATCAAACTGATTCTTGTAAATAAATAACTGTTTAGAATGTAACTCTAGTTGTCTTGATGAAAAATATTGAGATCTTAGTGGTCGGAATGAGATTTTAAAAAGCCAGAAGTCAGAAACGTGAGTGGGGAGCATGCTCCCCACCCCCTGCCTAATAAATAAATAATTGTTTTTATGTGACGTGCTTTTTGTTTTTATTCACTGAGAAAAGCAATCTTTTTAGACAGCAAGCATTGCATTTCTGCTAGGACAACGCAGCTGTACATGTAGCTGTGTCAGTACTGCGCATGCATTATCGAGCAGAGTTAGAGTTACACTTCATAAAAGTGAAGTCTGTTGATTTTTGCGTATTTTGTTGCCAGTAAAAATTACATGCTTTAATTGATTTGAGATCTGTCATTTATTAATTACCAAGTTAAAAGAAAAAAGTGACAATAGAATTCCACCAGAAAGTTGTTAAATTATTCAATCAGGGCTGTCCCCAGGGAATAAAAAAAAAAATAGTAGCGGTGCTACTGATGGTGGAGCCTGGCCTGGAGGGCCCTGAAGGCTGCTAGGGGGGTCTGGGGGGCATGCTTCCCTGGAAAATTTTGAAATTTGAGACTTCAAATGGTGCATTCTGGTGGCATCTAGGGCTGATTTAGGCACAATTCCAGCTATCTGCTATCCATAACCACTTATCCTGTGCAGGGTCGCAAGCAAGCTGGAGCTTATCCTAGCTGACTATGGGTGAAAGGTGGTGTGCACCCTGGACAGGTCACCAGATCGTCGCAGGGCTGACACATGGAGATGGACACAACCATCCACAAACAACCATTCACACTTGTGGTCAATTTAGAGCCACCAATTAACCTAACCTGCATGTCTTTGGACTCTGGGGGAAACCAGAGCACCTGGAGGAAACCCATGCAGACATGGGGAGAACATGCAAACTCCACACAGAAAGGCCCCTGTTGGCCACTGGGCTCAAACCCAGAACCTTCTTGCTGTGAGGTGACAGTGCTAACCACTACACCACTGTGCTGCCCTAGATACAATTCAACATTATTAAATTTGCTGGTTTTTACCTTGTCAAATATGCAAGGGGCAAAATTACAATGGTGCTTGAAAGTTTGTGAACCCTTAAAACTTTTATATATTTCTGTATAAATATGACCTAAAACATCATATTTTTACACAAGTCCTAAAAGTAGATAGAGAATCCAATTAAACAAATGAGACGAAAAATATTGGCCATTTATTTATTGAGGAAAATGATCCGATATTACATATCTGTGAGTGGCAAAAGTATGTGAACCTCTAGTATTAGCAGTTAATTTGAAGGTGAAATTAGTGTCAGGTGTTTTCAATCAATGGGATGACAATCAGGTGTGAGTGGGTACCCTGTTTTATTTAAAGAACAGGGATCTATCAAAGTCTGATCTTCACAACACATGCTTGTGGAAGTGTATCATGGCACGAACAAAGGAGATTTCTGAGGACCTCAGAAAAAGCGTTGTTGATGCTCATCAGGCTGGAAAAGGTTACAAAACCATCTCTAAAGAGTTTGGATTCCACCAATCCACAGTCAGACAGATTGTGTACTAGGGCTGTGCCGATAGACGATGCCATCGTCCATAGACGATGCCATCGTCCATCGACGATGGTGGTCATCCATCACGATGGAGAGCCACCATCGTGATACCACGCCCCCTCCTGTCATAAACATGCATATACGGTATCATCTGGGCCTATTTAACCTAAAAAGTTAGTTTTTTGTTAGTTTAGTTAGTTTTGTTTAATATATATATAAAAATACATAATTATATAAATCACTATAAAGTAATATCCTATTACCGCTTGTTCACGTAGGCTATGGTGCAGGGACGTGCTAGTGAACATAACGTGGTTACACAAATACAGTATGCTACTAATAATAAATTTCGACTTCATTTTTTAGCCTACACTATACTTTTAATGTAAAATTTGTCATGTTGTTCAAACAAATAGCCACTATTAACGACTTCAGTCGGGAAATATTGCACCCCAAACGGCAGTGAAGCGCAGACTTCGGCAGAAGTCAAATAACTTTAATCTGGTAAATCGGCCTACTTTCAGACACAAAATGGTCCACTCTAAGCCATAATGTCAAACCAAATGGAAGAATGAAGGTGATTCTGATAAATGTAAAGACAGTAAAAAAAAAAAAACAATATTAAATCATGATTTTAAAAGCGGCTGCAATAATTCAAACACTAATAAATTGGAAAAATTAGCGCGTTCAAGTGCGCACTAAAGGCCGAAACGCATCTTCAGTTGGTATGGTGTAAATAAACAATGAGTAATAGCTTAAGTGTAGTTTCTTCTCATAATTTGAATCCTAGTCTTTCATTGTTAGAGCAGATTAAAAGCTTACCGTGATCAGTGAGTGCTCGGGGAGGTTCATTTCCACCTGCGCTTTGCGCAGCTCATTTCTCCGAAGCCAGCTGTGCGCAAACGCAGTGTTGACTGCTCGGCAAACTCCAAACGCTCGGTCTGTACTGGCCCTCTGTTGCGCAAGCGAGTTGGTTATGGCCAGGTTCAAATTGTGCCCAAAACAACTTAACCACGGCCATTTCAATTGCCTGATGGCTGTGACAATATTCGCCCCGTTGTTATACAGGCGATCTTTTTCTCCTCTATTTTCCATTCGGCAAGTGTCTTGCGCAATGCGTCTTCTAAATTGTCCGCTGAATGTGTCTCTGGCATGAAACTCGTCTGCAGGCATTTGGACTGCATTGCCCACTCTCGGTCCACATAATGTACGGTAGCTGACATATAGGGCATCATGTTGCAGCTGGACCACATATCCGTTATCAAGGCCAAATATTCCACATCACCTAGCGCTTTTTTTTTCTTAACGTGCCAAAGCCTCGGATGAGTATCTAATACTTTTTAATAATAATAATAATATATTTAATAACGTGGTATTAAAATCCCCCCCCCCCCACCCACGATATCATTGTCCATCACGATGTTTGCACTGTAAACATCGTCGATGCCAATTAAGGGGACATCGCACAGCCCTATTGTGTACAAATGGAGGAAATTCAAGACCATTGTTACCCTCCCCAGGAGTGGTCAGCCAACAAAGATCACTCCAAGAGCAAGGTGTGTAATAGTCGCCGAGGTCACTAAGGACCCCAGGGTAACTTCTAAGTAACTGAAGGCCTCTTTCACATTGGCTAATGCTCATGAGTCCACCATCAGGAGAACACTGAACAACAATGGTGTGCATGGCAGGGTTGCAAGGAGAAAGTCACTGCTCTCCAAAAAGAACATTGCTGCTCGTCTGCAGTTTGCTAAAGATCACGTGGACAAGCCAGAAGGCTATTGGAAAAATTTTGTGGATGGATGAGACCAAAATAGAACTTTTTGGTTTAAATGAGGAGCGTTATGATAATCGGAGAAAGAAAAACACTGCATTCCAGTTTAAGAACCTTATCCCATCTGTGAAACGTGGTGTTAGTATCTTGTTTTGGGCCTGTTTTGCTGCATCTGGGCCAGGACGGCTTGCCATCATTGATGGAACAATGAATTCTGAATTATACCAGCAAATTCTAAAGGAAAATATCAGGACATCTGTCCGTGAACTGAATCTCAAGAGAAGGTGGGTCATGCAGCAAGACAACAACCCTAAGCGCACAAGTCGTTCGACCAAAGAATGGTTAAAGAAGAATAAAGTTAATGTTTTGGAATGGCCAAGTCAAAGTCCTGACCTTAATCCAATTGAAATGTTGTGGAAGGACCTGAAGCGAGCAGTTCATGTGAGGAAACCCACCAACATCCCAGAGTTGAAGCTGTTCTGTACGGAGGAATGGGCTAAAATTCCTCCAAGCTGGTGTGCAGGACTGATCAACAGTTACCGGAAACGTTTAGCTGCAGTTATTGCTGCACAAGGGGGTCACACCAGATACTGAAAGCAAAGGTTCACATACTTTTGCCACTTACAGATATGTAATATTGGATCATTTTCCTCAATAAATAAATGACCAAGTATGATAATTTTGTCTCATTTGTTTAACTGGGTTCTCTTTGTCTACTTTTTAGGATTTGTGTGAAAAATCTGACAATGTTTTAGGCCATATTTATGCAGAAATATAGAAAATTCTAAAGGGTTCGCAAACTTTCAAGCACCACTGTAGATTTGAAATGAAAACTCCTTTGTAGCATGCCTCTTCATTTTCCAATTCCAGGATGCCAGGAACAGAATCAAGGTCAAGTCACGTAACACTGCCATCTAGCGACCAGCGCCTAGAACGTGGTTTTATGTATGGTTGCGAATGGCAGTGAGTGCATGCAGCGAAACCCTTTATTTTCACTTCTGGGTTGAGTACCAGGATAGTCTAGACCAGGGATTCTCAACCTTTTCTACTTTGAGGCCCACCTATTCATACTTGTAATGAGTCGGGGCCCATTAAAAAAGATCCCCAATTATTTTGGCTTATCTATTCTATTAGAATCTAATAATCTACTACCAAGTGTATTAACGGAATGCAACATCACTCCCTGTTACAGGCCCAGGAATTAAAGAAATGCAGTAAAACCAAATTGTTTTAAATTGTAGGTATTGTATTTATAGCTGTATGGATGTGCCAGAACCCAAACCATGTATGCAGGGCATTCTCAGTCAAAAGGGATTAATGATCCAAAAGTGGAGTCTGGTCCACTAACACAAGAACTTTATTGCCATGTTTGCATACAGCAAACAAGCAAGTTATTAAAACCAAGAAGTACACTCAAAAGAAGTGGATATAGAAACCACTCAATGGGATTAGATCCTTACATGCTAACAAAGAAGGATTTTCCTATGAGTTGGAAATTTATCCATCCGTTGAGTTCCCAGACATCTCAAACTACCTGGTGCTGCAGACATTGTTCTTTACGGACAAACAGATGAAAACCTGGAAGAGCATGGAAACGTACAACTTTTTACATGTGGCTGGGTTAAAGATCTGGTGATCAGGACACTACAAGATAGACGGCGGTAGACGGATCTAAGTGCAGGAAGGGTGTTTAATAGCGGGTGTGGTATTTACAAAAGCAAAACAGAAAGCAGATTCTTAAAGCAGAATATTTAAACAGTGTTATAAACATGGCTTGAAACATGTGACCTTGATAATACTTCACAAAGTCTCTGTGAAAACAGCTTCTGTATCTGTGCGTGCTGATTTGCACTCAAATCAGTATTGGGTGTTTGTTTCCCATAACAACTGGGTCGCAAGCGCGCACATAATGCGTTTCTTGAGCGCTCGAGCTGTGCCACACTCAAACGTACAAAGGCGTGACAGTCAAATGTTCACCTACTGTGTAACCACAACTTTTAGCTCACATGTATAATTGCCACCAAAATGCCTCATTTTCATCGATTAACCCATTACAAACCATTGCGAGCTGTAGTGTGACCGTAGCTTAATGAGGCGGCTATGACGTTGGATGCAACCCAGCAATTGTACCCTACTACGAGTAAACAAAAACTTTAACTTCAACTTGAAGAAAAAAAATTAGCAGCCCACTAGATGGCGTTTTGCAGCCCACTAATGGGCCACAGCCCAGTGGTTGAGAATCACTGGTCTTGACCTTCACAGTAGTAATTGAATATTAAGAATTTATGACAAATAAATTGACCCTATAAAACTTGAAAATGGGTCAAATTGGCATGAAATCATCAGAGGCGATTATTTTTCATTTTATATATTTTATTTACTCTTGGATGCAAAATGTTGCTGCATTCTAGATCACTCAAAATGCACTATTTTACATCTGTATTTTAAGCATTGTCCAGAGAAGGACCCTTGCGCGCCCCCCCCCCCCCCACACACACACAGCTTTTTTCACATTGTGGTGGCTTTGGGTCTGCCTACAACTCTTTTTCCAAATGCCCCTTCCTCCAAACGTTATTGACAGGGATGCATATACAAAATCTTGGTACAGTACCTGCTCTGATAAGAGCTCATCAAGAACAAAGTCTCTAATCTGCATACACTGTTTCTGTACTATCCCTTTTGTGTATAATATAATTACTTTAGGGCCAGCATTGTGAATGTTGTTTTTGATGGTCATGTGGTATGGTATAAGTATTCGCTAACAACCACGCAGCTCTTTCCCAAGGAATATTTAATGGAAAACATCTTACTTTTCATCACATGACCTGTAATTATTTTTTTTTTGGTGTGGTGTTCAGGTCAAAGCATTTAATTTTTCACAAGTGACTATGCCTATTTGCTCTGACCTGGCAAGCTCTGTACATGGGGTTGCCAATGAAAGGAAATTATTTGGGGCCAGGTCTGACTTGGATATTTATTATACCTCGTACACCTGTGTTCATGTTAGTTTGCCTGAATTACTGCACAGCTTGCACGAACTATAACGTTATACTAGTCTCAGTTTTCAAATAAAAACTTGTCCTTGCTCATTTATTTTGGTTTTTCACTAAAGATGGTAAATATTCAGAACATGTACTTGTCTGAACATTTGAGGCTTGTATGGAAGTGGTTCACTAATTTGTTTCTTGATTTGAAATAATGGCACTTTTTTGTTTCGGAAAAAAATTAATGTGATGTATTTTTATGAATATTTTCTAGACCTGTTAGAAATCGTGATTTCATAGCCAGCTGTTCCGTTTTCTACAAGCAAGTGTCGGCATGCACTGTGTATGCTGAATCTGTGATCACATTTCAAGCTTCTGCAGTGTTTTAGGTACTATTATGCTTTAGTTGTGATTAGGTGCGAAAGTTATTTTTAAGTGAAAAATGATCCACTTTAGATGATGTGTGGATAGTTATATATTTTATCAGGTAAATCCTTGGTGAGCTTACTGTTTGTTTAGGCTTGGATATTAAATAGTCGTAGCAGGAATATTTTAATTTCTTACCCAGTTGTACAAAATGCATTGTTCTTGTGTTACCGGAATTTCCTTATTAGGAAGCAGCGTTTTACATAAGTTATGCGTGACGGTGCTGCTGAGGCTCCAGTGGAGGCGTTACCGCATAGATTATTCAAATCACGTTCCTCCTCCACCAATAGGGTGCAGCGCTGCGCTGTTTTTCTCGGATATATTATGCAAATAGTGCAGGCTGCAGATTTTTCAGCACAGCAGAGATGAGCTGACCTTGGAGATCCTTTGTGTGGCGGAGGTGGATGTGCGCTCTGCTGATAAGCAGCCTTTTCTTTCCGAAGGTCGACTTTTCTCACCAACCGTTTCAATGTGAACCTCGGAGACTCTGTGTAACACTCGGGCATCGCTTCAGAGTTACATTTTTCTCGCTTCCGTGTCGGTGTATATGGACGAAATAGCATGAATTCTCAATGCTATTCGGTGGCGATGGATCTTGGTGTATGCCAGCTAAGAAATTTTTCAATATCTTTTCTGTCATCACTGCTGGGAACCGAAACCTCTTCCGTGAGGCTCGACAATAGGTAAAAAGGAGGGGGGAGAAGAAAAAAGGCCTGTGTGTTTTTTATAGCAAGAGCCGCTAGCACTCGATAGTATAAAGGGATAGATATGCCCTGTTTTCTGTAAATAGTCAGTGGTCCTAATCACAGCTCTTTTAATATAGCTTTAAATCATAGAATCTTTTAAATCAGGTCTGAAATCGGCTTGCTTATTTGCTCTCGATCCATTTCTCCGAGAAAAAGATGCTGCATAGAGGACAGCTCGGTAAATCTGGACATTTTTGCTATTAAATGTAGGCTACTCTTCCAAAAAACAGCTACTTGTTTTAAAAAAAAAAAAAAGCATTTAGGTGAATGTACACATTTTCATTGAATGGTCATGCATTTTGCCAACAGCTTATGTAGTGGTGTTTTTTTGTTTGTTTTTGTTTAAATCATGACTGATTTAATCATGATTGTGTTTTTATTTATTTTTCAGTTCTTCAGGTGCCAGTGTTGTGGCCATAGACAACAAAATCGAACAAGCAATGGTAAGTGTGTGGATTTCTCTTTTTTGCTATACATAATGAGGCCATGTTGGCGACAGAATAAGAGTGGGTTTGTGCAATAAAGCGGAGAGTAATGAGTGAGGGACAGGTCTGAGGACAGAGAGCTGCATCAGCATCCGTAACTGTCCACTGAATTACATAATCACTAAACGGACACGGTGATGCACAAGACAGGCAAAACGATTCGGCTTCTGGCGCTTTGCAGCGTCGCTTTAGCTCCCTGAATACTTCAGTTTCATTCATTCATTGTGTTTGTTAGAAATGGTTCAGCTCAGCTCGGGTGTTTTTTTCGTATTGCTCTTCTCGTTTAGAGTTGCTATAGTTTTTTTTTTTTTTTTTTTTTTTGCGGCTTCACTGATATGGTAATTATAACGCAAATAATAAGCAACCAGTTCTGTTTAATATTTTCGGCGAATACTAATTTTAAGTGCCGAGATGTCCAGAAGTCTAAATAATACTCCTGCCTGTGCTAACGTTTTGAATGTGGAGTCATATTTCCTGCATGAAGCCGTGATCAGGAGCAGCACTCGGCCTCACGCGAGCCTGTGCTTCGTTACTGTTGCTAGGCAAAGGCCAAAGCTTTTACAGGCGGTTATAAATATCTCGGCCTCTGATTGGCTGAGCTCGGTGTGGGACGGCCATTTTGTTCGCTCAGTGACGCGGAGTGTAGCGAGAGGCTGTCGTGCTGAATGCAGGTATTCCCTAACTGGAACATATGCCCGTTGCTTTTCTCAGCATTGCATCAGTTTGGCTCATGTATTCTGCTAAAAATGCACTTAAAATAATTAGTCCTGTCCACAATTGAGTGTTAATGTGTGTTTTTTATTTTAAAATAATCGTTTCTGGTCAACAATATGGTAAGAGTAATCATGACACAAATTACAGAAATAAATTAGGGATAAAATTAGCTCAGATTTTTATTTAGGGATAAAACTAGCTCATGTTTAAAGTCTTTAATTTTCTATAAAGCTGCTTTGCGACAATGTCTTGTTACAAATAAACCCTCATTAAATCTGTGATTTAGTAGTGCTATGATAATTAAGGTTTATGCACATCTTGACACACACCCCCCCCCCCCCCCCCCCCCCCCCCCGTGTTGGAAGTGGTTTTTAATCTTCACGTTATGCTTAACTTGGAATGCTGCAATGCTGTGTATTCTCTATCTTCAGGATCTAGTGAAGAGTCACTTGATGTATGCTGTTCGAGAGGAAGTGGAGGTGCTGAAAGAGCAGATCAAAGAACTGATAGAAAGAAACTCTCAGCTGGAGCAGGAAAACAACCTGCTGAAGAATTTAGCCAGTCCAGAGCAGCTGGCACAGTTTCAGGCCCAAGTTCAGAGTGGTTCTCCACCCTCATCCATGCAGGGAGCACAGCCATCAGCAATGCCAGTGCAGCAGCTCCCTACGCAGAACTCTGGACCCTCGGTGTAACGTCCAGTTTTCCTGTAACGAGGAATGAGTGGTCAACTGAGCTAAGGCAGACTTCACTTACAGAACACGTATGCCTCTTTTCACAAGAGGATTGTCAAAGTTTGCACATATTTAAAGTTTAAGAACCTGACAAAGACCACAATGCGTTGCTGTACACACTGCTGACAGTCCAGTAGGTTGCTGACATGTTGGATATTGCCAAACTCCATGGATTGTGACTTGGGAGAAAGAAAATTCAAAGTGGACACAACTCAAATCACTGTGCCTGTGTCTAAAGGATTTTAAGCGATGTCATTTTTCAGTGGTAACTATGGCTTTGTAAAGGTGTTTCCATACCTCACTTACTTTTGTAGTGGAAATGCTGATAAGTCTTTTTTTTAAGACTCCAAAAAGCAAGCACTTTAATGATGACAAATGTGAAAATTCTTTGTTGAACAACTAATCAGTGCACCATCAGCCATGTGGAAGGTGTATGGGATGGTCTCTCAGTTATTTGCATTAGGGTCATCATTATACCTGGGTGAATGAAGGGAGTAAAGTTGCCAAGGAGGGAGGTATTCATTTTCAGTATTTAACATTGAATTCCTTATTCGATCTGTTGCGACTTAAAAGCTGCTGTTTCAGTGCAGTGACTCTCAAGAATCAGAGGAAAAAGATGTTGATCTGAGAGAATGAATGAATGTGGGCTTCTGTATATCCTTTGTATATTTAGTGTATGTAATCTGTAAAATAGTGATATTGTGAGAAACACTAAGAGACTATTTAGGTTGTACAAACTAAAGACAGGGTTGTTGGTTTGCCTGAGATATTTGACATTTTTCTTTTTTTTATGCTGTTATACAAGAATGGAGGTTTCAGTCTTTTAAGATATTTACAGGACAAAAGACAACTACTCAACTTCCTGGCTGTGTTAACACCTACTGTAAACCTTGTTCACTTGAAGTTATTTGAAGTATATTGCACCCATGTGATTTTGTTTTTGACAGTGAAGTACTCTGGAGATCAAACCTTCAACTTAGTTATTCTGAATATCATTAATAACTAATATGCATTATTATTGCATTATATATAAGTTGTATGCTTTATGTTGCGTGCATGTCTCAAAACTGGTGGTAAGGTGTAAAATAGTTCAATTGCACTTCACAACTCCCAATAAAATGTTTAAGGAACCTTTGCTGAGAATGTTATTTTGTGAGTGAGAGGTGGGGTGGAGGGGAATAGATAAGCTAAATTGTGGAGTTGGCTAACTTTTGGGATCTATAATCTTAACACATTTATTTTAATAACTTGGATCAGACTATTGTAAATATACAAAGCAAAACTGAAATACATTTTCCAAGTGTGTAGAATTTATTTTCAAAACTGTCTACCAGGACACTGATAGAACAAACATGTACAAACAAAATGTGCCACAACATTTAATGTTTACAAAAGCGCACACATTCTATTGCACAAATATGATCAGACAGGAGGAGGGGCAAGCTAGCCACAATGGTTCAGTAGAAAAGTGCTTGTTCCCATCATCCAGGTACATTGTAAACAAGTGAATGGCAATGTCATATACTGTGCACAGGACTCTCTGTTCCTTAGCAGTCAGCTGACGATCAGACTTGCAGCCTCCAGTTTCCCCCTACTACGGTGCCTAATGGTGGGCGCAGATCTCATGGATGTGTAGAGGAGGTGCAGAACTCATATTCCCATTCGGATGCTCTGAATGATTTGAAAGATGGCTAGGAAGGTTAAAAACGGATCGTCAGAGGTTAGAGTCAAGAACATAGTTTGAAGTTCAACAATTAAAGTACATTGTTTTTCCATCATATGACATTAAAAATTAAATCTATACAGATGAGTAGCAAAGGGAAAAACTAGTGGCTTTGATGTGTGTGGGGGGGATTTTGCTGGAAGGTTTGGGTCCACTTGTCACCCTTAGTGTGTAGGGTCATTGTAAAGCAATACACCTTTAACCTATATTGGAGCATTTTTCATTCCCCCCCCCAATACATAAGCCAAGAGAAGCCCACAATTGGCTAGTTTCACTATTCCTGACCAGGGGAAGTGTGTACGTCGTCCCTCCCACCCAGAAAGCATTGCCAGTTTTGGATAGATGGCTATGGCATTGTTGGGATTCAAAATCATGATATTCTGGTGGGAGTCATCTCTGCCAGGGAAGCCAATGCCCCCATCCAAAGGGCACAAGGGATTACTGAATGGTTTGATGGTGAAAATAATGTAAAATTGTATGCTATGGCCTTCACCAGACCTCAACCCAACTGAACACCTATGAGAGATTTTGAAGAGAAGTGTTATACAGCACTCTCCGCCACTAGCATCAAAACAACTCTGAATATATTTTGGAAAAGTAGTGTTTATCCCTCTCCTACAGTTTCAAAGATCTTTGCCAAGGGACACTGAAGCTGTTCCAGCTGCTTGGTGACCCAAAACCTCACTAGGGCAGGTTATAATTTTGTTTTAACTTTGATTTGTGACCCATTTGTCTAGTATGTGGGTAAATACAAGAGTCTGAATTGAATGTTACCTGATCCACAAACAACAAAAACAAAGAGTGCCAAAAGCCATGGTCCCACTGGATACTTCTCCTCTTGTGGTCGCTATAAGATGATCAGAAAACAAGAAATTACATTGCATTTTCTTTCAGCAAATAAATACTGAATTATACAATTCCTATGTTTATTGTTGTCAATTAATTCAATTAGCCAAAAACAGCCATACACTTTGAAAATGTTATAGTTCTGTGGAGTTCACTGACACAAAAGACCAGTAAATGGGATACACAGAGTCAGCCATTAAAGTTTGAAAATGTAGAGGATTGTACAATAATACCAATGGCTCAAGATGAGCCAACTAGTTAAGACACGGTAACATCTATGAAGCATGTGTGTGCAGGCTTATTCACAAAGGACCAGTGTTGCTGAAGGCTTTCATTCAAGCAAAATGGAATTACAACCGATTACATTCACAATCAAATGATAAACTCCAAGCGAAATCAAAACCTGCGGCCACTTTGAACCATTTGGGTAAAGATTGCACACCTCGGTTTTAGTAAAGTTTAGTACGGTGCTGGACTTGTTTTCTTTGCTGGTTATAACAAAATAGCACATGGCATGGCTGAAATGCAGACCCTGGAATCCAACCACCTTCACTTCTAAAATATCTATAGAACTGAGGCATTTTCACTGTAGTATTATTCAGCCTTTTCACTGTATTGGTTCATGGTACATTAGACATTGCCTGTATAATTGTCTGAACAGCTTCTATGCACGATTTGAGGCACAGAACGGTGTGGCAGCAAGGAAGACCATCGACCAGGTGCTGTGTCTGCAGAGTTAACCCACGGAAAGCTGCCGGACCAGACAATGTCCCCGGTAAAGTGCTCAGAGGATGCGTGAACCACCTGGCAGATGTTCGCGCTGACATCTTCAACATCTCCTCGAGCAACGCCATTGTTCCTAAGTGTTTCAAGACCACTACCATCGTCCCCGTGCCGAAGAAGCCTTCAGTGTCCTGCCTCGATGACTACCATCCTGTTGCACTCACACCCATTATGAAGTGCTTTGAGAGGTTCGTCATGAGGCACATAAAGACCCTGCTGCAGTTCGCGTATTGCTGTAACCAGTCAACAGACGACACCATGGCCACCACCCTTCGCCACCTCGACAAGGACACATACGTACAAATGCTGTTCAAAGACTTCAGTTCAGCATTCAACACAATCATCCCTCAGCAACTAATTGGAAAGCTGAGCCTGCTGGACCTGAACACCTCCCTCTGCAACTGGATCTTGGACTTCCTGACTAAGAGACCTCAGTCAGTCTGGATTGAGAGCAGAACTTCCAGCATCACCATGTTGAGCACTGGGGCCCCCAAGGGCTGTGTGCTCAGTCCACTGCTGTTCACTCTGCTGACTAACGACTGTGCAGCAACTCACAGCTTGAACCACATCATCAAGTTTACTGAGGACATGACTATGGTGGGTCTCATCAGTAAGAACAACAAGTCAGCATACAGAGAGGAGGTACAACGGCTGTCGGACTGGTGCAGAGCCAGCAACCCCTCTCTGAACATGGACAAAACAAAAAGAGGTGGTTGTGGACTTCAGAAGAATATGGAGTGACTACTCTCCACTGTACATCAATGGCTTACTCGTGGAGAACATCAAGCGCACCGAATTCCTTGTTGTTCATCTGGCAGCGACCTCACCTGGTCCTTCAACACCAGCTCCATAGTCAAGAAAGCCCAGCAGCACCTCTACTTCCTACAGAGGCTGAAGAAAACCTATCTCCCATCCTCACAATATTCTACAGAGGGACTATTGAGAGCATTCTGAGCAGCTGCATCATGGTCTGGTTTGGGAATTGCACATCTCGGATCGCAAGACCCTACAAGGGGAAGACAGCTGAGATGATCATCAGAGTCTCTCTTCTCTCCATCATGGACATTTACACCACACGCTGCATCCGGAAAGCCACCAGCATTGTGGCCGACCCCACACAATCTCTTCACCCTCCTGTTGTCTTGGAAAAAGGTACCAAAGCATCCAGGCCTTCACAGTCAGACCCTGTAACAGTTTCTGCCCACATGCTACCAGACTCCTCAACTCTGAGGAACTGGGCTGATTCTCACAGACTGTTGAACACACCACTCACACTGCAGACTTTGCACAGTGGATAGCAATGCACTATTGCTTTACAGTGTCTCTCTCACACACAAGTTTTACATTTATTTATTCCCTTTTCATATACTACCTCAATATGCACACTCAACTCTGCACCTTATGTTGTCATTTATTGTTTGCATTGTTGCACTCTTGCACTTTGTGTGTTGTAGATTGTAGTCCTGTGATGTTAAATGTAGCACCATGGTCCTGGAGAAACATTGTTTCGTTTTAACTGTGTACTGTACCAACTGTATATGGCTGAAATGACAAGTAAAAGAACCTTAACCTTAATATTACTCATCCAAAATCTAACAATTTCCAGTACCTTACTTGATTACTCAGTTATCCTATTAAAATATTGTATTTATAATGAGAGTACCCACTATTATTTACTAATATTTCACAAGATCAATCAAAAAGGATTTACAATACAGAAATATCCAACTTCTGAAAAGTATGTTCATTTATACACTCAATACTTGGTTGGGGCTCCTTTACCACAAATTACTGCATCAATGCAGCGTGGCATGGAGGTGATCAGCCTGTGGCACTGCTGAGGTGTTACTAAAGTCCAGGTTGCCTTGATAGTGGTCTTCAGCTCGTCTGTAGTTTTGGGCTGGGTGTTTCTCATCTTCCTCTAGACAATACTCCATAGATTCTCTATGGGGGTCAGGCAAGTTGGCTGGCCAGTCAAGCACAGTAATATTATGGTCAGCAAACTGTTTGGTAGTAGTTTTGACACTGTGGGCAGGTGCTAAGTCCTGCTGGAAAAGGAAATTGGCATCTCCATTAAGCTTGTCAGCAGATGGAAACATGAAGTGCTCTAAAATCTCCTGGTAGACAGCTGCATTGGCTTTGGACTTGATAAAACACAGTGGGCCAACACTAGCAGATGACATGGCACTGCAAATACTCACAGGCTGCAGAAACTTCACACTGGACTTCAAACACCTTTGATTCTATGCCTTTCCACTCTTCCTCCAGACTCTAGGACCTTGATTTCCAAATGAAATGCAAAATTTACTTTTATCTGAAAAGAGGACTTTGGACCACTGAGCAACAGTACAGTTCTTTCTCTCCTTAACCCAGGTAAGACGCTTCTGGCATTGTGGGAGACAGCAGTTTGTGAAATTGGGTGACTGTGTTTCTTCATGTTTGGACATTGCTTGTGGGGTCCCTCAGGGGTCTGTGTTGGGCCCTAAGTTTTTCATTTTGTACATTAATGATATATGTAAAGTCACTAAGGTATTGCATTTTGGTTTGCTGATGACGCAAATATTTTCTATTCTGGGGATAACTTACAAAAATTACAGAAGGACATCACTATAGAAATGAACAAACTAAAAAAAAATGGTTCAATAGAAACAGGTTATCACTAAATCTGAGCAAGACAAAAATAATGTTATTTGGTAATTGTACACTGAATACACAGGTACTAATAAAAAAAATAGATGGAGTTGAAATAGAAAGAGTTCATGAAATTAAATTTTTGGCGGTAACCATAGATGACAGAATCAATTGGAAATCGCATATCAGACATGTACAAACTAAAGTCTCAAGAAGCATTACAATAATAAACAAAGCAAAAAAGGTTTTGGATCAGAAATCACTCCATACTCTTTACTGTTCCCTAGACTACGTTCAGACTGCACCCTGAAATGACCCATATCCGATTTTTTTGCCCATATGCGACCTGTATCCGATTTGTTATTGACAATCTGAACGACACAGATCCGATTTTTTTCACATGCGACCCAGGCCGCTTGGATATGTGGTCCTAATTCCGATGCATATCCGTTATTTTCACATGCGACTGCAGTCTGACCGTCACGTCATCAACAAGAGACAAACGTCACTATTCTGCTTTGGCTAATCCCGCCTCTTTGGTGGAAAACAACAACAATGGCTTTTTTTTTGTTTACGTATTAGGTAGATGTGCTTATTACGTGTCAATTTGCGCATGCGGGACACTTTTGGGTTGTTTTCCGTTCATATTGGAGATCGCATACAAGTCTCATATAATTGGTAATGTGAACGGCCTAACAAAAAAATCGGATATGGGTCGTTTCAGGTTGCAGTCTGAACGTAGTGCTAGTCTCACTATACTTTCAATACTGTGCTGAGGTTTGGGGCAACAATTACAAAACATCAATATGGCCACTAACCATCATTCAAAAAAGAGCAATACGGCTCATTCACAACGTTGGCTATCAGGAACACACAAACTCATTATTTTTACAGTCCAAATTACTAAAATTTACAGACATCGTGGATTATCAAACAGCTCAAATAATGTTCAAAGCTAAAAATAATCTATTACCAATAAATATACAAAAATTATTCAGTATCCATGAAGGGAGTTATAATTTAAGGGGAAAAATTAACTTTAATTTAGCTTTATTTCGTACAAACAGGAAAAGTTTTTGTGTTTCAGTTAGCGGGGTGAGACTATGGAACAGGTTCACCATGGAGTTGAAGCAGTGTCCAAACATGAAACAGTTTAAAATGAGGTTCAAAGACACTATTTTCAAGAGGTACAGGGATGAGGGAGGTGATGGGTAGCACTAAGTGTCATGAGAACACTTTTCTGTTACTTTTCCTGTCTGTGTGCATGGGTTGTGCGTGCATACTGTATGTGAAGGTGTATGCTTATAATAGATATATTTTATATGTATGTATGGGGAGGCATGTGTATATAGGGATGTGTATGTAGATATGTATGTATGTGTGTAACCCCCTTTTTTTTTTTTTTTTGGACAGGTGCTGATTACCCAGCACAGTAGGCTATAGGCTACTAAAGAGTTACCCTAAATCCCAATAAATAATGGCGCAACAGGGTCCTAAGTTCTCAGCGGTGGAGTGGTGAGCTGGCTGAGATTCCTGATACCATAAGGGTACAAGTATGAGTAGAGAGAGAGAATAATAAGCATAAATCTAATAAATGATAAATTTAACAGCGCGGTGCCTCCACTGCGAAAATACTACACTTACCTTTGAAGCTAGTGTATGGTGTATTTCCTCAGACTTTAAAATAACAGTAGCATGAGTGAAAGAACTAATAGCTAGTCTGCAGTGTGCATGTCAGAATGTTCAAATATAAACAACCAACTGAGCAGCCAATACACCCAAGATATAATTAAATAATAATGATTATATTTATTAATAAGCAATAATAATAATAATAATAATAATAATAATAGCAATAATAATAATAATAATAATAATAATAGTATTTGACAATAAATGCTCCCAAAGAAGCATGCAATGTAATCACCAAGAAAATAGTAACACCGGCACAAGAAGAGCGGAAACAATTAGCCTACATAATAGAGATGTTACAGATAGCACATCAACAGTGTGTATACCAGCAGTACATAGTAAGAAAATAAAACTGGGTAAAGTATCAAAAGAAAAGAAGTGGACAAGAAAGAAAAACGCGCGCGCAGTTGGGGCCCGTTGGTGCACAGGTGGCAGCTCTGTGAACTGCAGACAGAACAGCAACCGCTGCAATGCCCTTCTAAAACGCTGGCTATCCAGGCGAGACCAGAGGAACGCGTGTGTGTGTGTGTGTGTGTCAGTGTAAGTGTGGGTTCGCGTTACTCACAATCCACCGGTCAAACCAGACGGATCAGGTTACAGATGTCGGTACAGTCACGCAGCAGATGCTCCTGAGCAGAGGGCTAGCTATTGCTGTGGGTTAGCTCGCTCGAATAAGATGCTGCTCACCCCAAACCCCTCGGTAGCGGGCTGGGTCCCAGACCCGACACAGTGAGTTCCCGGGACTGACGAAAGCGCTCCGGTGGGCACAGCACGGAGGGCAGATGTGTCCGCAGAAAAAAAAACAGCAAGATCACTCACTGGAGTGACACCGGAGTTTATGGCCACAAGCAGACCAAACTATAAAAAAAAACTGTCTGCAAAATAAGTGCTGAAATAGAGCTCACAAACAACGCGATCTCTCTCTGCTCGGCAGCAGGCGGGAACTCCGTGAGCTTCTCCCTCGCGAAGTGATGAAACATCTCAAAAAGCCCGCGAACTCGCGGGCATTAAACATATACCAATTACCATTGGCTGACATCAAAATTCAAATAAAACTACAACGAGCAAATAAGTCTGATTGGTCCGAATGCACAGAACGTCACAACACATCAGAACAGTGAAAATATTCCAAACCACAAGGCATTATGGTAAATGGAGTTAATTACACAGAAAATAGGGCAATCCAATATAGAGTATAAAATACAGTGTTATTTTAGAGGACCTTACATGTGTATACATGTGTTTATGCTTATGTGTATATATATGTATGTATGGGTATGGATATATGTAAATTACATTTAGGTTTTTCTAAATACAAAGTCAGAAATACATTTTATTTATCTATAAGTATCAGGCATGAGCATCTAGACAGGTAACAAGGAAGCTTGTTATTGTTATTCATTATTTAAGGAGAAGGGGTGGGAGTTTATAAGTTATACTTCTCACTCCTTTTCGAATATGTATTTCTATGTATTATGTTTAAATGTTTATTTTATTTTTCTTTTTATTATTTATATATATTTGCTTTTCATATTCGAAATAAATACTTCAATCAATCAAAATCAATCAATTGTCTCTGGCTCAGGAGTGGCTTGATATTAGGAATGTGACAGTTGTAGCCCCTTTCCTGAAGACATCTGTGCGAGGTGGTTCTTGATGGATTGACACCAGCCTCGGTCCACTCCTTGTGAAGCTCTCCCAAGTTCTTGAATTGACTTTTCTTGACAATCCACTGCAGTCATCCCTGTTGCTTTTTGCTTGAGTAGGCCATAATTATCAAAATTAAAATAGAAAAATGCTTGAAACATTTTAGTTTACGTGTAGTGAGTCTAGACTATATTAAATTTTCACTTTCTTTAATAAGTGATGGAAAATATTGAACTTTATGATATTCTAATTTTAGGAGATGTACTAGTACTTTCTGCATCTTCAGTAGTAGGTGCTTCATATATCTTCAGTTGCCACTTGATCCTAGTCAGGGCTGCAGTCAATCTAGAGCCCATCCCAAGGTGCTAGGCAGGAACACACTCTGGTTGGGATGCCAGTCCTTCACAGAGCACCATGAACACACACCTTTCACAACTAGGGCAACACAGGGTAGCTAGTACACCGACTGGCATGTTTTTGGGAATTGGGAGGAGACCCCCATGATCATAGGAGAACATGAGAAACTCCACAGACACAGTAAATTGAGCTTAGGATTGATCCCAGGATCCTGGAATTGGGAGGCGGCAACACAACCCGCTGCACCACCATGCCACCCTTTGGTGCTTTATTTCCCCACAAAATGGATTACAGCATGAAAAAAAAAAATCACTGACAACACAAGAACACAACACTGCAACAAGGAAAACTACTTGCTTATATGGAAAAAAAAAACTACATTACATTCAATAACACATATAGCAATGATAAAATCAGCCAGCTGTGACTTTAAGAACAGGGCTTATTGTTTAGCATAAAAATAACCATGAGGCAAAGGACTGTCTTGTCCTTTGAATGTTGAAAGGACAAGACCTTTAAATGTTGTCCACTGCCGTCTACCAGATTACGATAGAGGTTTTCTCTACACCTATGAGTAATTTCGGGTAGCCAGTTACTGTGAGGGAAACCCACACGGGGAGAACATGCAAACACCACACAGAAAGGCCCCCCGTCAGCCGTGAGGTTTGAACCCGGAACCTTCTTGCTATGAGGCGCTAGTGCTAACCACTGCACCACCCTCTTATACTCATTCTCATCTCATCTCATTATCTCTAGCCGCTTTATCCTTCTACAGGGTCGCAGGCAAGCTGGAGCCTATCCCAGCTGACTACGGGCGAAAGGCGGGGTACACCCTGGACAAGTCGCCAGGTCATCACAGGGCTGACACATAGACACAGACAACCATTCACACTCACATTCACACCTACGGTCAATTTAGAGTCACCAGTTAACCTAACCTGCATGTCTTTGGACTGTCGGGGAAACCAGAGCACCCGGAGGAAACCCACGCGGACACGGGGAGAACATGCAAACTCCGCACAGAAAGGCCCTCGCCGGCCCTGGGGCTCAAACCCAGGACCTTCTTGCTGTGAGGCGACAGCACTAACCACTACACCACCGTGCCGCCCTCCTCTTATACTGTACATCTCAAAATTAAACTGCTCTTGGACATGACTTCAAACAAGATACTGATCGAGGTAAGGCCAATGACAAAAAAGCAAGTAAAATAAGGTCTTCCGAGACAAAATATTTTATTTTAACTCCTAATTACCATCCTGCATTCTCAGCCCTGACTGGTTCTTGATGCATCTGTCTACTTACCATGCCCTTATTTATCATATGAGAAGGTGTGACCACTGGGCTTTATGGCAGTTAAAAACGCCTGTATATGTCACATCCGCTTAGTTCAGATCTCCTCAATGCAAAGGTTTGATCAGTACAGTGTGTGTGTGTTTTTTTTTTTTTTTTCCAGGCACCCAGGTTGCTCTTTTGGATGGTAAACAAATTAGGGCATAATTTGCTCTCACATCTGTATACATAATTAACCCAGGACTAATTAATAGCTTGCTTAGTGTCATAGGTACTAAAGAACACGATGCAGGTTACACATGTGCATCATCGAAGTGACTGTGTTATCTATGAAAATAGCAAACTAACAGGAGTAAACAGTCAGAACACAAAAATGATGGTACTGATAAGGAGTGTAGCTGACGTGGCAAACCAGAGAGAACACCAAAACATCCTTAGAACCCAGACATCTCAGGGGGGAGGTGGTGTGCTCGTTTAGAAAAGCTACTTTGACAAACATTCGCTGTTAATTCTCATTTCCCGCAGGATAAAACAAACGTGTCTGCCTTACCAGGGTCTTCGCCACGTTGCCCCTCTGTGTGATGTTCTTGCTGTGCTTCTCGTTGGCCATTCGGATCCTCTGCTTGGCGACCATCTTCTTGTCACACGGGGGGGGAAATAAATAAATAAACAAACGCCTCGTTGCTGTAAAATCAGATTATGCTGCTAATTATCCGTCGTGATGCTTAACCTCTCTCTTTTCCGTGCACCTGCTCTCTTAAAGCCTGGATATAACGGAGTGAAGGGCGCCTCCATCAAACTCAGGGCTGAAGGAGAGAGCAGGACGCTGTGATGCGCTGCTGTTCCTGCGGGGAGCTCCTGCTTATTAGCTACAGCTCCGTCCATAACACATACTGGCGTACTATTGTGATATAACCTACTGTTTAGGACATATCCACTCAGCTTTTATCTGTCTGGCTGTTGGTTATGCTATAAGAAACGAGAATATGAGTCACTGAATGATTCCTCATGAATTCCGTTCATGTTTGATGTCATCTCCTCATTTATCACGGAGCTGTTAGTTAGCCTGGGATTAAGGACGCACTTTACTTTAGCATTCGGCTACTCTTGGTGTAGTGTCTGTGGGAGAGCTTCTCCAGACTGGGCTACTAATGTTAGACATTTTTGGTCCCTGTACAAAAACAGGCTTGTGCTTTTACTAAAAGAAGCTTTTCCTACATTTTGTAGAGTGAAAAGAAACTAGATTTGCATTTCCTGAAGGAAATGCTAGTGTTTGGAAAGCAAATAATTAATGCTTCAAAGTGAAAGATTAGAAAGTATAAAAGATATCAATGCAGGCACATCTAACTAGAGTACTTTATTTACCCAAAGTAGGTTACTTTGATGGGGTGGCACTGTCGCCTCACAGCAAGAAGGTCCCGGGTTCGAGCCCAGCGGCCGGCGAGGGCCTTTCTGTGCGGAGTTTGCATGTTCTCCCCGTGTCCGCGTGGGTTTCCTCCGGGTGCTCCGGTTTCCCCCACAGTCCAAAGACATGCAGGTGACTCTAAATTGACCGTAGGTGTGAATGTGAGTGTGAATGGTTGTCTGTGTCTATGTGTCAGCCCTGTGATGACCTGGCGACTTGTCCAGGGTGTACCCCGCCTTTCGCCCATAGTCAGCTGGGATAGGCTCCAGCTTGCCTGCGACCCTGTAGAAGAATAAAGCGGCTAGAGATAATGAGATGAGATGAGGTTACTTTGATGGGGTGGCACTGTTGCCTCACAGCAAGAAGGTCCTGGGTTCAAGCCCAGCGGCCAGCGAGGGCCTTTCTGTGTGGAGTTTGCATGTTCTCCCTGTGTCTACGTGGGTTTCCTCCGGGTGCTCCGGTTTCCCCCACAGTCCAAAGACATGCAGGTTAGGTTAATTGGTGGCTCTAAATTGACTGTAGGTGTGAATGGTTGTTTGTCTCTATGTGTCAGCCATGCGATGACCTGGTGACTTGTCCAGGGTATACCCTGCCTCTCGCCCATAGTCAGCTGGGATAGGCTCCAGTTTGCCCGTGACAGATAATGGATGGATGGAAAGTTACTTTGATATACTATAATATAAAATGAGATTACTTAAAATATACAGATGAGTTGTTTGATTGATTGATTGATTGATTGATAACCCTGGCCTACTAAAAACAACCAAATTCATAAGATCAGCTAGGTATACAGATAGGCTAATCTATTAATATCCATCCATTATCTGTAGCCGCTTATCCTGTTCTACAGGGTCACGGGCAAGCTGGAGCCTATCCCAGCTGACTATGGGCGAGAGGCGGGGTACACCCTGGACAAGTCGCCAAGTCATCACAGGGCTGACACATACAGACAAACAACCATTCACATCTACGGTCAATTTAGAGCCACCAATTAGCCTAACCTGCATGGCTTTGGACTGTGGGGGAAACCGGAGCACCCGGAGGAAACCCACGCAGACACGGGGAGAACATGCAAATTCCACACAGAAAGGCCCTCGCCGACCGCTGGACTCGAACCCAGAACCTTCTTGCTGTGAGGCGACAGTGCTAACCACTACACCACCGTGCTGCCCCTTAATCTATTAATATCTCATCTCATCTCATTATCTCTAGCCGCTTTATCCTTCTACAGGGTCACAGGCAAGCTGGAGCCTATCCCAGCTGACTATGGGCGAAAGGCGGGGTACACCCTGGACAAGTCGCCAAGTCATCACAGGGCTGACACATACAGACAAACAACCATTCACATCTACGGTCAATTTAGAGCCACCAATTAGCCTAACCTGCATGGCTTTGGACTGTGGGGGAAACCGGAGCACCCGGAGGAAACCCACGCAGACACGGGGAGAACATGCAAATTCCACACAGAAAGGCCCTCGCCGACCGCTGGACTCGAACCCAGAACCTTCTTGCTGTGAGGCGACAGTGCTAACCACTACACCACCATGCTGCCCCTTAATCTATTAATATATTAAATAAAACACAATGTGAGGTGGTAATCCCAATTAATTTAAAAGACAGTATAGAGTGTAGAGAGAAGGAAATAGAGATTGTAAGTTGATAAAGACAAATATAGGGATAGAGAAATAAAAAATAAAAATACATGGATAAATTTAGTGTGTGAAAGAAAGAAACAAATTAAAGAGATGGAGAAATTAGATATGAAGATAGAGAGAAAGAAATAGATAGATATATAGATTGATAGAGTGAAAGAGAGGGGTTATACAGAGTTTAGACACAGAAATTAAGAAAGAGATGGGGAAGTCAAAGATATTCAGAGAGAAATGAAGAAATAGATAGATGAGTGAGAGAGAGTTGTAGAGACTGCAGCAGTCAGACTTGATTGTTGACACTGACAATTTATTGAAAATAAAGGTCATGAAGATTCCACCATTTATTTCAGTGGGAAATTTTTACTTGTTTTTCTTTAATATCTTTAAAAGTATAAAGCGTAGAAAAAAAAACTAATGTTGCTGTCATTTACAATACCTATGCTTGAACAATTTTTTTGTGTTAAGCGGTTTTTGAGGAATTATACACAGAAAATCTGTTAGAAGAAAAAAGGGAATAATAAGTAGCCTAGGAAGAACAGTATAGTGCTTTGCTTTGCAAACAGTATAATAAAGTAGTATTTATTATATAAACAGGAGTGTTTTACTGGGAAATACGCCACTCATAATTTTCATACGAACTACATCCGGGATATTGAATAACACTCATGAG